>NW_024108758.1:0-48135 GCF_013358895.1 Oreochromis aureus | reverse complement strand
CACTGCTGACACTCACAGTGGAAGCAGTTTTTACAATTATCTTACCGTTGAGCAATGAATTACGTTTGTTTGAGGGGTGGAAATCGGTCCTCCTCTCAGTTTTCAAACTCCGAAAATGAAGCCGTTTCTTCTCTCGTCATATCTCCGCGACGGAGTTACAAAGAGCAATGAAAATCGCAGTGAAAGTACACCAAAGTCCGCTGATTCACCCAGTACAAGATTTATGCTGCTAGCCCTCCTAGTTTTTGAGGTACACGACGCTTTGTAACTCCAAAAAACGGCGTTTTTTGCCTCTCACCGCGATCTATTTTCTGACTGCCCAAGTATCTGTCTTTCAGACCGCCGCCCCCTTTCCAGGTGGCGCAATCAGTAATGACACGGCTCTGCAGCTCAAAGGTCGTGGGTTCGATCCCACCTTGGTCCACGTGTTTTTTTTTTCACTACAAATTTATACACTATCACAGACTTGTAATTTATATTGCTATTTTATTACAATTCTGCAAAGTTTTATGATTTTAGCAGCTGCTCATTTCACCATAATTGTCAGTCTCTCCATCTACTTCCTTGGGAGAGTTAGTTTGGCACAGTGAGATGAGTAGCTGCCTTGAGCCCAGGACGGCCAGGTTCGAATCCTCCTCAGGGTGGCACTTTTTTTTCACCGCCATGCAACTTTTCATCTTTTTCAGCTTTTCAGCAGACAGCCTCAGTGTTAAGGCATCCATACAGCATTTTCGCAGGAAATGCAAATTGTGTGGATGCAGAGATTCCCAGTGTATTACAAGTCATATATCTTCAATAATTTATATTCTATCTCTGAATTAAGAAGACCTGCAGATTCCCCCATCTCTTCTGAACAAAACGGTGTCAGAATGAGCATTCTAGCCCCTACGGTTAGGAAATTATGGCCATTTGTTCGAGGGGAATCCTGAATGTCAGAAATACACTGCAGAAAACTTATACCTCTCTCTGTGTCTGTGTGTGTAAGGGCTGATTACAGCAGGTGCAGCTAATTTAACTGACCTAGATATACCAAGCCCAGACTCTTAACAGTTCCTGTTCACTTTGCGCTCTGTGTATGTGTGTGTGAGTATCAATATTTCTCCCATGTTAAAGTATTACTCCTCCATAATAGTATTTCTGCTAAATCACAGTACTTCTGCTACATCTTAGTACTTCTGCTCAACCATAGTATTTCTGCTAAATCATAGTATATTTTAAAAATCATGGTATTTGTGCCAAATCATGGTTTTGGGGCCAAATCAGAATATTTCTGATATGTTATAGTATATATGCTGAATATAGTATATCTGCCAAATCATAGTATTTATCCCAAATCATAGTATTTATGCCAAATTACAGTATTTCTGCCAAAAGGCAGAAATAGTACCTTTTAGCAGAAATTTCTGCCAAAAAATAGTATTTATGTTAAAACATAGTATTTCTGCTAAATCATAGTATTTGTACTGAAACATAGTATTTCTGCCCAATCATAGTATTTGTACCCAATCATAGTATTTCTGCCATATCATAGTATTTGTGCCAAATTATGGGATTTTGCCAAAACATGGTACTTGTGCCAAATTATAGTATTTGTGCCCAATTAATATTTCTGTTATGTTATAGTATTACTACTAAGTCGTAGAATTTCTGTTATGTTATAGTATATTTGCTGAATACAGTATATCTGCCAAATCATAGTATTTATCCCAAATCATAGTATTTATGCAAAATTACAGTATTTCTGCTAAAAAGCAGAAATAGTACCTTTTAGCAGAAATTTCTGTCAAAAGATATTATTTATGTTAAAACATAGTATTTCTGCTAAATCATAGTATTTCTGCCAAATCATAGTATTTGTACTTATTCATAGTACTTGTGCCAAATCATAGTATTTGTACCCAATCATAGTATTTCTGCAATATGATCGTATTTGTGCCAAATCATGGTATCTTTTTGCCAAATCATGGTATTTGTGCCAAATCATGTTATTTGTGCCCAGTTAAAATTTCTGTTATATTATAGTGTTACTACTAAGTCGTAGAATTTCTGTTATGTTATAGTATATCTGCTGATTAAAGTATATGTGCCAAATAATAGTATTTATAGCAAATAATAGTATTACTGCCCAAACATAGTATTTCTTGTAGTATTTGTAGTAGTAGTTGTTGTAGTATTTGTGCAAAAACATAGAATATCTGCAAAATCATAGTATATCTGTTATGTTATAGTATTACTACTAAAGCATAGTATTCCTACCAAATCATAGTATTACTGCAATTCCATAGTATTTGAGCGAAATCGTAGTATTTGTGCAAAAACATACTATGTATGCAAAATCACATTATATCTGCTATGTTATAGTATTACTACTAAGGCATAGTATTTCTACCAAATCATAGTATTCCTTCAAAATCATAGTATCACTGCAATTTCATAGTATTTGACCGAAATTGTATTATTTGTACTAAATCATGGTACTTGTACCAAATCATAGTATTTTTGGAAATCATATTATTTGAACCAAAACATTGTATTTGTACGAAGTCATAGTATTTCTTCTAAATCATAGTATTTCACCCAAATCTCAGTAGTTGTGCTAAAACCCAGTATTATTGCCAAATCGTAGTATTTGTACTGAAACATAGTATTTGTGCCAGTAAGAGTATTTGTACTAAATCATAGTATTTGTGCCAAATCATAGTATTTCTGCCATATTGTGCTAGTTGTGCAAAAACATATACTATGATTTTGCAGACAGTCTATCTGTTATGTTATAGTATTACTACTAGGTCACAGTATTTCTGCCAATTCGTAGTATTTGTACTAAATCATACTACTCGTGCCAAATCATAGTATTCAATTCAAAATATAGTATTTGTACCAAAGCATTGTATTTGTACTAAGTACAGTATTTCTGCCAAATCATAGAATTACTGCAATTTCATAGTATTTTGAGGAATCCCTTTGTTATAGTATTACTTCTAAGTCATAGTATTTCTGCTTTGTCATAGTATTTGTACTGAAACATAGTATTTCTGCCAAATCATAGTATTACTGCTATTTCATAGTATTTGAGTGAAATTACAGTGTTTCTGCAAAACATTGTATTTCTGCAAAATCATAGTATTTCTCTCATCTTAAAGTACTCAATTATAGTATTTGTGCCAAAGTTTAGTATTTCTGCCAAATGATATCATCTCTGCTAAATCATAGTGTCTGCCAAATCATAGTATTTGTGCCAAATTATGGGATTTTGCCAAAACATGGTACTTGTGCCAAATTATAGTATTTGTGCCCAATTAATATTTCTGTTATGTTATAGTATTACTACTAAGTCATAGAATTTCTGTTATGTTCTGCCAAATCATAGTATTACGGCTATTTCAGAGTATTTGAGTGAAATTACAGTGTTTCTGCAAAACATTTTATTTCTGCTAAATCATAGTATTTCTGTTATCTTAAAGTACTTGCACTCAATTATAGTATTTGTGCCAAAGTTTAGTATTTCTGCCAAATCATATTATCTCTGCTAAATCATCGTGTCTGCCAAATCATAATATTTGTGCCTAATTTGCACAAAACATTTGTACCAAAACATAGTATTTCTGCCAAATCATAGTATTTGTCCCAAAGCATAGTATTTCAACAAAATCACAGTATTTCTGCTATGTTATAGTATTTGTGCTTGTAGAAAAGCCTGTGTTAGTGTGAGCTACATTACCCAGCAGCCTCTGAGCAGTGAGGGAATTCATGGGACTTCTGAGCTAGATGGTCTTCCTTTGTTCCTGTGCTAACGATTGAGGAGAGAGCTGCTGGGAAGGGGAGCAAATAGCCCATCCTGTATTTGTTGGGGATGGTGTGTGTCACATAAACGTGAGTTAATGTTCCATGCTTAAGATGTTTACCCTGCTACTTGTGTGTATTGGTTTTAGTTACCTTTAGTGTATGTGCTAGTTAGCGAGAGCTATGGCAGCCCAGTTATTTGATTGTTTTGGGCTTGTTCCTGCTTTGTTTGTTCCCCTGCAAATTTATGTGAATTTGTACACTGTAATATCGCTGTATTATGTAGTGGCTAAGTAGGAGGCTGACTGTTACTAAGTGCATCAGTGTACATAGGTTATCTCTTGTGTTGGAGTGCCCTCTTGTGGCGCCTTTTGGGTAGTGCCTTAGTAAATGTGAACACTGCAAAGAAGTGGTATCAAACTGGTTTGTTGTGGAGGAATTTGTTGCCAGTTTCTTTCATCTTTAATCCGTATTCATGTTGTAATGTAGTAACTTTTGTGGCGCAAAACCACAATATGGCAGAAATACCATGTTTTGGCACAAATACTTTGATTTGGTATACTTTAGCTTCTTCACCCCTTTTCAGCAAAATTTTCATTTTTTTCACCCCTTTTCAGCACAAATTCCAGCTTTTTTGGCGGTTTTCAGAAAAAAAACCTCTTTTCAGCAGAAACTCTGCTGATTCACCTCTTTTCAGCGCAACGTTCTGCTTCTTTGCCTCTTTTCTGCAGAAATTCTGCTGATTTACCTCTTTTCTGCAAAATTTTCATCCTTTTTGCCTCTTATCAGCACAGTTCTCAGCAGCTTCTGATAATTTCAGCAGAATTGTCAGTCTATCTACCTCTTTTTGTGAGAATGAGTTTGGCTCAGTGAGATGAGTAGCTGCCATCATCATTAGAAGACATAGCATAAATTTTCACTGCTATGCAGATGACACGCAGCTCTATCTATCCATGAAGCCAGGTAACACACACCAATTAGTTAAACTGCAGGAATGTCTTAAAGACATAAAGACCTGGATGGCCGCTAACTTTCTGCTTCTTAATTCAGATAAAACTGAGGTTATTGTACTCGGCCCTGAAAATCTTAGAAATATGGTATCTAAGCAGATTCTTACTCTGGATGGCATTACCTTGGCCTCCAGTAACACTGTGAGAAACCTTGAGTCATTTTTGACCAGGACATGTCCTTCAACGCACATATTAAACAAATATGTAAGACTGCTTTCTTCCATTTGCGCAACATCTCTAAAATTAGAAATATCCTGTCTCAGAGTGATGATGAAAAACTAGTTCATGCATTTATTACTTCCAGGCTGGACTACTGTAATTCACTATTATCAGGATGTCCTAAAACTCGCTGAAAAGCCTTCAGCTAATCCAAATGCTGCAGCAAGAGTACTGACAGGGACTAGAAAGAGACAGCATATTTCTCCTGTTTTGGCTTCCTTCATTGGCTTCCTGTTAAATCCAGAATTGAATTCAAAATCCTGCTCCTCACATACAAGGTCTTAAATAATCAGGCCCCATCTTATCTTAATGACCTTGTAGTACCATATCACCCTATTAGAGCACTTCGCTCTTGCACTGCAGGCCTACTTGTTGTTCCTAGAGTATTTAAAAGTAGAATGGGAGGCAGAGCCTTCAGTTTTCAGGCCCCTCTTCTGTGGAACCAACTTCCAGTTTGGATTCGGAGACAGACACTATCTCTACTTTCAAGATTAGGCTTAAAACTTTCCTTTTGCTAAAGCATATAGTTAGGGCTGGACCAGGTGACCCTGAATCCTCCCTTAGTTATGCTGCAATAGACGTGAGGCTGCCGGGATTCCCATGATGCATTGAGTTTTTCCTTCCAGTCACCTTTCTCACTCACTATGTGCTAATAGACCTCTCTGCATCGAATCATATCTGTTATTAATCTCTGTCTCTCTTCCACAGCATGTCTTTCATCCTGTTTTCCTTCTTTCACCCCAACCGGTCGCAGCAGATGGCCGCCCCTCCCTGAGCCTGGTTCTGCCGGAGGTTTCTTCCTGTTAAAAGGGAGTTTTTCCTTCCCACTGTCGCCAAAGTGCTTGCTCATAGGGGGTCATATGATTGTTGGGTTTTTCTCTGTATTTATTATTGTGCTATCTACTGTACAATATAAAGCACCTTGAGGCGACTTTTGTTGTGATTTGGCGCTATATAAAAAAAATTGAATTGAATTGAACTTGAGACCAGGAGGTTCGAGGGGAATCCTGAATGTGAATGTAAGAAATACACTGCAGAAAACTTATACCTCTCTCTGTGTCTGTGTGTGTAAGGGCTGATTACAGCAGGTGCAGCTAATTTAACTGACCTAGATATACCAAGCCCAGACTCTTAACAGCCACTGTTCCCTTTAGGCTCTGTGTATGTGTATGTTTGTGTGTCTGTATCAATATTTCTCCCATGTTAAAGTATTACTCCTCCATAATAGTATTTCTGTTAAATCAAAGTACTTCTACTACATCTTAGTATTTCTGCTAAATCATAGTATTTTGGCCAAATCATGGTATTTGTGCCAAAGCATAGTATTTCCACAAAATAACAGTATTTCTGCTATGTTATATTATTACTGCTCATAGTATTTCTGCCAAATCTTGGTATTTGTTCCAAAGCATAGTATTTCTGCCAAATCACAATATAACTGCAAAATAAAGGGTTTTTTTTTTTTAGACAAATCATAGTGTTTGTGCTAAATCCTAGTAATTCTGCTCAATCATAGAATTTCTGCTATGCTGAAGTGCTTTTTGCTAGATTACAGAATTTCTGCTAAGTCAAAGTATTTCATGTAAGTCATAGTATTTATACCAAGTCCCAGTGTTTCTGCCAAATCATAAATCATAAATAATGTGTCGTGTTGGGGGAACAGCTAGTTCTCTCCCATCATGCCTTGGGACATGTGCTGCATTTGACATGTTCTTGTTTCATTGTTTATGGTTACGTTACTTTTAACTGTTGTCTTGAATGTTGTGTTTATACTATGGTACAAAGTCACTGACAGTTATTGTTTTATAGGAAGAATGCAGTACCATAAGTGAGTTCTGTTATGCTGTTATTGACCCTTGAAGCACATTGTGACACAAGCAAGTATGTTCAATAAAAACTCCCCTGCCAGCTTGGGGTGGAAATACAGGCTCAATCTGTCCCTGTGAGCTTCTTTGCAAGATTCATCTGCATGCCACAATAATTTTAATAAAGTGAAGTCAAGACGTGAGGCTTGTGCCAATTCATCTTCAGACACTGCTGACACTCATGGTTGGAGCAGTTTTACTGTCATCTTACTGTTGAGCCATAAATTACGTTTGTTTTCAAACTCTTGAGCCATAAATTACGTTTGTTTTCAAACTCTTAAAATGAAGCCGTTTTTCTTCTCTCATCATATCTCCGCGACGGAGGTACAAAACTATATCGCAGTCAAAGTTCATGAAATTCTGCTGATTCACCCAGTAAAGGAATTGTGCTTCTATCCCACCTAGTTTTTGAGTTACACGACGTTTTGTAACTCCAGAAAACGGAGCTTTATGCCTCTCACCGCGATCTAATTCTGACTGCTCATCTCCCTGTTTTCCAGGCACTGGCTCTCTTTGCCGGTGGCGCATTTGGTAATGACACGGGTCTGCAGCCCAAAGGTCGTGGGTTCAATTCCACCTTGGTCCACATGGTTTTTTTTTTCACTACAAATTTATACACTATCACAGATCTGTAATTTATATTGCTAATTTATTACAATTCTGCAAAGTTTTATGATTTTAGCAGCTTTTCTAATATGGACCTCAGATTCTTGTTAACGCTCCATGGCAGAAACAAGTACACAGCCTGATGAAGCAGACTGAGGCAGTACGTCTGATTGGTGAATAAGAGCAGAACCAGGTTGTTCTTTCATTTCATTTCTTTATTTATTTCACACATGGTTCAACAGTGTTTCTTTTTCTACATACAGAACCTTCTGCCTCTTTTCAGCAGAAATTCTGCTCATTCACCTCATCTCTTGTGTTGGAGTGCCCTCTTGTGGCGCCTTTTGGGTAGTGCCTTAGTAAACGTGAACACTGCAAAGAAGTGGTATCAGACTGGTTTGTAGTGGAGGAATTTGTTGCCAGTTTCTTTCATCTTTAATCCGTATTCATGTTGTAATGTAGTAGTACCACAATATGGCAGAAACACTATGTTTTGGCACAAATACTTTGATTTAGTATACTTTAGCTTCTTTACCCCTTTTCAGCAAAATTTTCATTTTTTTCACCCTTTTTCAGCACAAATTCCAGCTTTTTGGCTGTATTCAGAAAAAGACAACTCTTTTGAGCAGAAACTCTGCTGATTCATCTCTTTTCAGCGCAGGTTTCTGCTTCTTTGCCTCTTTTCTGCAGAAATTCTGCTGATTCATCTCTTTTCAGCGCAAGTTTTATGATTTTAGCAGCTTTTCTAATATGGACCTCAGATTCTTGTTAACGCTCCATGGCAGAAATACATACAAGTACCCACCTGATGAAGCAGACAGAGGCAGTACCTCTGATTGGTGAATTTGAGCAGAAACAGGTTGTTTTGCCTCTTTTCAGCAGAAAGTTTGCGTTTTCACCTCTTATCAGCACAAATGTCAGCCACTTCTGCTGTTTTTATCAGAATTTTCAGCTTTTTCACCTTTTTTCAGTTATGTGAGAACCAGTTTTACTCAATGAGTAGCTGAAAATTTTCAGCCTGTTCTGCTCTTTCAGAAGAATTTCTCTCATCATATCTCTTGGTGGGACAACAACTGCTTTGGCTCAGTGAGATGAGCAGCTACTGTGATTGCTTCTTTCTGTCTTTTCAGCAGAAAATCTGCTGATTTACCTCTTTTAAGCGCAATATTCTTCTTTCCATCTTTTCTGCAGAAATTCTGCTGATTCACCTCTTTTCTGCAAATTTTTCAGCTTTTCACTTCTTCTCAGCACAAAACTCAGCAGCCTCTGCTCATTTAGCAAAATTGTCAGTTTCTCCATCTCTTGTGTTTGTCGGAACAAGTTTAGTTCAGTGAGATAAGTAGCTGCCTTGAAAACAGAAGGGCCAGGTTCAAATCCTGGTCATGGGATTTGAACACCTGTTTTCAGCACAAATCTTAACTTTTTACCTGTTTTAAGCAGAAACCTGTTTTACGCAGACAAACCTTTTTAACTCAATTTCAGCTTTTTCACCCCTTTCCAGCAAAATTTTCAGTTTCCCAGCTTTTTCAGCTATTTTCAGCAAAAAGATCTTTTCAGCAGAAATTCTGCTGATTCACCTCTATTCAGCGCAACGTTCTGCTTCTTTGCCTCTTTTCTGCAGAAATTCTGGTGATTCACCTCTTTTCTGCAAAATTTTCAACCATTTCACCTCTTATCAGTGCAATTCTCAGCAGTTTCTGCTCATTTCACCATAATTGTCAGTCTCTCCATCTCTTATCTTGTAACAGTGAATTTGGCACAGTGAGATGAGTAGCTGCTTTGCACCCAGGAGGTCCAGGTTCAAATCCTGCTCAGGGTGACATTCTTTTTTTCACCACCATACAACTTTTTGCAACTTTTCAGCTTTTTCAGCTTTTCAGCAGACAGCTTCAGCATTAAGGCATCCACACAGCATTTTCGCAGGAAATGCAAATTTTTCTAGTTTTTCTAGTTCTTCTTCTAGTTGCTTCCGTACACTTTTTGGCACTTAACTACTCCCTCAGTTCTTATCCGATTTTCGCCATTCAAACTTTAAAAAATTCTGCTCTTTCTGCCAATGCCGGCTATGACTTTTGGTGCTCATAACTTCTATACTTTTTGAGATATTGAATTTTTTTTGCAATATTTTTTGCCCATTTCTGCCATATTATCAGTGGCGTCACTGATTTTCCTTGCTGGGTTGACCTGTGTTTTAGCTCAGTGAGATGAGCATCCGTTCTCAGACTGGGAGGCCCGGGTTCAAATCCCGCTTATGGCAACATTTCTTTCAGTTAACAGTTAAACTTTTTTTTAACACTTTTCAACACAAATTTAAGCTTTTTCAGCACAAATCCCAGCTTTTTCAGCAAAAACCTCTTTTCAGCAGAAATTCTGCTGATTGAACTCTTTTCAGCAGAATTTTCACCCCTTTTCAGCCCAAATTCTGCTTATTCACCTCTTCTGCAAAATTTTCAGCCTTTTCCCCTATTATCAGCACAAATCTCAGCTGTTTTCAGAAAAAACTCTTTTGAGCAGAAATTCTGCTGATTCATCTCTTTTCAGCGCAACTTTCTGCTTCTTTACCTCTTTTCAGCCGAAATTCTGCTGATTCACCTCTTTTCTGCAAAATTTTCAGCCTTTTCACCTCTTATCAGCACAATTCTCAGCAGCTTCTGCTCATTTCAGCAGAATTGTCAGTCTGTCCACCTCTTCTCTGTGAGAATGTGTTTGGGTCAGTGAGATGAGAAGCTGCTTTGAGCCTGGTAGTATATCTGTTATGTTATAGTATTACTACTAAATCACAGTATTTCTGCCAATTCAAGGAGGCTGACTGTTACTAAGTGCATCAGTGTACATAGGTCATCTGTTGTGTTGGAGTGCCCTCTTGTGGCGCCTTTTGGGTAGTGCCTTAGTAAACGTGAACACTGCAAAGAAGTGGTATCAGACTGGTTTGTAGTGGAGGAATTTGTTGCCAGTTTCTTTCATCTTTAATCCGTATTCATGTTGTAATGTAGTAGTACCACAATATGGCAGAAACACTATGTTTTGGCACAAATACTTTGATTTAGTATACTTTAGCTTCTTCACCCCTTTTCAGCACAAATTCCAGCGTTTTTGGCTGTATTCAGAAAAAAGACAACTCTTTTGAGCAGAAACTCTGCTGATTCATCTCTTTTCAGCGCAAGTTTTATGATTTTAGCAGCTTTTCTAATATGGACCTCAGATTCTTGTTAACGCTCCATGGCAGAAATGCATACAAGTACCCACCTGATGAAGCAGACAGAGGCAGTACCTCTGATTGGTGAATTTGAGCAGAAACAGGTTGTTTTGCCTCTTTTCAGCAGAAAGTTTGCGTTTTCACCTCTTATCAGCACAAATGTCAGCCACTTCTGCTGTTTTTATCAGAATTTTCAGCTTTTTCACCTTTTTTCAGTTATGTGAGAACCAGTTTTACTCAATGAGTAGCTGAAAATTTTCAGCCTGTTCTGCTCTTTCAGAAGAATTTCTCTCATCATATCTCTTGGTGGGACAACAACTGCTTTGGCTCACTGAGATGAGCAGCTACTGTGATTGCTTCTTTCCGTCTTTTCAGCAGAAATTCTGCTGATTCACCTCTTTTCTGCAAATTTTTCAGCTTTTCACTTCTTCTCAGCACAAAACTCAGCAGCCTCTGCTCATTTAGCAAAATTGTCAGTTTCTCCATCTCTTGTTTGGCGGAACAAGTTTAGTTCAGTGAGATGAGTAGCTGCCTTGAGAACAGAAGGGCCAGGTTCAAATCCTGGTCATGGGATTTGAACACCTGTTTTCAGCACAAATCTTAACTTTTTAGCTGTTTTAAGCAGAAACCTGTTTTACGCAGAGAAACCTTTTTAACTCAATTTCAGCTTTTTCACCCCTTTCCAGCAAAATTTTCAGTTTCCCAGCTTTTTCAGCTATTTTCAGCAAAAACATCTTTTCAGCAGAAATTCTGCTGATTCACCTCTTTTCTGTAAAATTTTCAACCATTTCACCTCTTATCAGCGCAATTCTCAGCAGTTTCTGCTCATTTCACCATAATTGTCAGTCTCTCCATCTCTTATCTTGTGAGAGTGAATTTGGCACAGTGAGATGAGTAGCTGCTTTGCACCCAGGAGGTCCAGGTTCGAATCCGGCTCAGGGTGACATTCTTTTTTCACCACCATGCAACTTTTCAGCTTTTTCAGCTTTTCAGCAGACAGCTTCAGCGTTAAGGCATCCACACAGCATTTTCGCAGGAAATGCAAATTTTTCTAGTTGTGTGGATGCTGGAGGCATCCACACTATTGAGTTCCTGTTTCTCTTTATTCTTTATTGTGTGGATGCTGGAGGCATCCACACTATTGAGTTCCTGTTTCTCTTTATTCTTTATTATTATTATTATTCTAGTTGCTTCCGTGACGTTTTTCATTGGTGGAACTACTTCCACAATTTTCAGCCGATTTTCACCGTTCAAATTTTAAACTATTCTGCTATTTTTTCCCTTTCCGGCAATATCTTTTGGTATTTTATACTGTTATACTTTTTAAAATATTAAGCTTTTTTCCTTTAATTTGTCCCATTGAAATGAATGGGAAACTTCCGCAATTCTGCTAAAACTTGCTTGTTTTTGAAACTTAACTACTTTGTCATATTTTCACGTAGAACAACCATTCAAACTTTAAAATGTTCACAAATTATTGGGCTATTCAGGTATAAATCAGCTTTTTCAAATCTTTTACCATTTTACTTTTATGCCTCTTAAAGTTTTGAGTTGCAAAATTGTGATTTTTCACAAAATACATGCGTTGTTATGGTTGCTATGCACTTGGCTTTCAGTGTGCCACTGTAGGTTTCGCAGTCTTCTCTTCATGTCCGAACAACTTCTTGCTACTTGCTCAATTTTCACTCAACTTCCACAAATTATACATCAAAACGTAGGTATTTTTGCTGGCTTTCAGAAAATGTCACCATCATGGTTGTGAGATTTATAGAATTTTGGCAAATCTCCTCAGACCAACACAAAGTCTTAAAACTCTCCATAGAAAGTCAATGGAGAGTTTGTTCAAAATCACCGCTTGATTTCTGTAATGAGAGGCATTTTTGAATCGTCATATCTCCTTAACGAAGCGAAGTTAAAACATGAGGCTTGTCCCAGTATATCTTCAGACATCCCTGACGCTCACAATTCAATAATTTTTTCCTCACCTATTACCGTTTGGCCATGAATTACACTTGTTTGAGGATAGGAAATTTGTCCCTCGCTCAGATTTCTTCAGATTTCAAACTCTGGAAATGAGGCACTTTTTTCTCTCGTCATATCTTTTTGATGGATTTCCACAGAGACCTGAAAATTTCCATGACTGTTCGCCAAAGCCTGCTGTCTCTTACAGTGAAAGAATGATATCGATACTCCAAATAGATTTAGAGTTAGAAAGCATTGTTTGAGGGCAAGTCAAGGCAGTTTTGCTTTGCCTCTACTCAGTTACAGTGTATTACAAGTCATATATCTTCAATAATTTATATTTTATCGCTGAATTATGAAGACCTGCAGATTCCCCCATCTCTTCTGAACAAAACGGTGTTAGAATGAGCATTCTAGCCCCTACGGTTAGGAAATTATGGCCATTTGTTCGAGGGGAGTCCTGAATGTGAGAAATACACTGAAGAAAACCCATAGCTCTCTCTGTGTCTGTCTGTGTAAGTGCTGATTACAGCAGGTGCAGCCAATTTAGCTGACCTAGATATGCCAAGCCCAGACTCTCAACAGCCTCTGCACACTTTGCTCTCTGTGTATGTGTGTGTGTATCAATATTTCCCCCATGTTAAAGTATTACTCCTCCATAATAGTATTTCTGCCAAATCATAATATAACTGCAAAATAAAGATTTTTGAGCCAAATCATAGTGTTTGTGCTAAATCCTAGTAAATCTGCTCAGTGATATAACTTCTGCTATGCTGTAGTGCTTTTTGCTAGATTATAGAATTTCTTCTAAATCAAAGTATTTCATGTAAATCATAGAGCAGTTTTACAGTCATCTTACTGTTAAGCCATAAATTACGTTTGTTTGAGGGTGGAAATCTGTCCTCCTCTCACTTTTCAAACTCTGAAAATGAAGCCGTTTCTTCTCTCATCATATCTCCGTGACGGAGGTAAAAGGAGCAATGAAAATCACAGTGAAAGTTCAGCAAAGTCTGCTGATTCACCCAGTACAAGAATTGTGCTTCTATCCCACCTAGTTTTGGAGTTACATGACGTTTTGTAACTCCAAAATCGGCGTTTTACGCCTCTCACCGCGATCTAAATCTGACAGTTCATCTCCCGTTTTCCAAACCGCTGCTCTGTTTCCCAGTGGCACAGTTGGTAATCACGCCGGTCGGCAGCCTAAAGATCACGGGTTCAATTCCACCTTGGTCAACATTTTTTTTTTTTCCCTAGAAATTAATACACTATCACAGACAAGTAATTCATATTCATCATTTATTACAATTCTGCAAACTTTTATGATTTTAGCAGCTTTTCTAATATGGACCTCAGATTCTTCTTAACACTCCATGGCACAAATACTGTTCCTTTAGGCTCTGTGTATCTGTGTGTATCAATATTTTTCCCATTTTAAAGTATTACTCCTCCATAATTGCATTTCTGTTAAATCAAAGTACTTTTACTACATCTTAGTACTTCTGCTCAATCATAGTATTTCTGCTGAATCATAGTATTTTTGCCATATCATGGTATTTGTGATAAAGCATTGTATTTCCACAAAATAACAGTATTATGTACTGTTATATTATTACTGCTCATAGTATTTCTGCCAAATCATAATATAACTGCAAAATAAAGATTTTTGAGCCAAATCATAGTGTTTGTGCTAAATCCTAGTAAATCTGCTCAGTGATATAACTTCTGCTATGCTGTAGTGCTTTTTGCTAGATTATAGAATTTCTTCTAAATCAAAGTATTTCATGTAAATCATAGAGCAGTTTTACAGTCATCTTACTGTTAAGCCATAAATTACGTTTGTTTGAGGGTGGAAATCTGTCCTCCTCTCACTTTTCAAACTCTGAAAATGAAGCCGTTTCTTCTCTCATCATATCTCCGTGACGGAGGTAAAAGGAGCAATGAAAATCGCAGTGAAAGTTCAGCAAAGTCTGCTGATTCGCCCAGTACAAGAATTGTGCTTCTATCCCACCTAGTTTTGGAGTTACATGACGTTTTGTAACTCCAAAAATCGGCGTTTTACGCCTCTCACCGCGATCTAAATCTGACAGTTCATCTCCCCGTTTTCCAAACCGCTGCTCTGTTTCCCAGTGGCACAGTTGGTAATCACGCCGGTCGGCAGCCTAAAGATCACGGGTTCAATTCCACCTTGGTCAACATTTTTTTTTTTTCCCTAGAAATTAATACACTATCACAGACAAGTAATTCATATTCATCATTTATTACAATTCTGCAAACTTTTAGGATTTTAGCAGCTTTTCTAATATGGACCTCAGATTCTTCTTAACACTCCATGGCACAAATACTGTTCCCTTTAGGCTCTGTGTATCTGTGTGTATCAATATTTTTCCCATTTTAAAGTATTACTCCTCCATAATTGCATTTCTGTTAAATCAAAGTACTTTTACTACATCTTAGTACTTCTGCTCAATCATAGTATTTCTGCTAAATCATAGTATTTTTGCCATATCATGGTATTTGTGCCAAAACATTGTATTTGTACAAAGTCATAATATTTCTTCTAAATCATATTATTTCAATCAAATCTCAGGAGTTGTGCTAAAACACAGTATTATTACCAAATCATAGTATCTGTACCCAAACATATCTGTTCAACTTATTTAACTCTTCTCAACAGTCCAACACCTCTTCTTCACCCCGTTTCAGCAGAATTGAGTTTTTTCACCCCTTTTCAGCACAAATCCCAGCTTTTTCAGGTGTTTTCAACAGAAATCTCTTTTATTTCTGATTGCTGATGTCTTTGTGTTTCAGCTGCCCGCCCTCTTTCCAGGTGGCGCAATCAGTAATGACACAGCTCTGCAGCTCAAAGGTCGTTGGTTCAATCCCACCTTGGTCAACATTTTTTTTTTCACTACAAATTTATACACTTTCACAGACCTGTAAGTTATATTGCTAATTTTTTTTTCACTACAAATGAGTAGTGCAAAACATACTATGTCTGCAACATCACAGTATATCTGTTATGTTATAGTATTACTACTAAATCACAGTATTTCTGCCAATTCAAGGAGGCTGACTGTTACTAAGTGCATCAGTGTACATAGGTCATCTCTTGTGTTGGAGTGCCCTCTTGTGGCGCCTTTTGGGTAGTGCCTTAGTAAACGTGAACGCTGCAAAGAAGTGGTATCAGACTGGTTTGTAGTGGAGGAATTTGTTGCCAGTTTATTTCATCTTTAATCCGTATTCAAGTTGTAATGTGGTAACTTTTGTGGCACAAATACCACAATATGGCAGAAATACTATGTTTTGGCACAAATACTTTGATTTGGTATACTTTAGCTTCTTCACCCCTTTTCAGCAAAATTTTCATTTTTTTCACCCCTTTTCAGCACAAATCCCAGCTTTTTCAGGTGTTTTCAACAGACATCGCTTTTATTTCTGATTGCTGATGTCTTTGTTTTTCACCTGCCCACACCCTTTCCAGGTGGCGCAATCAGTAATGACACGGCTCTGCAGCTCAAAGGTTGTGGGTTCAATCCCACCTTGATTAAAAAAAATTTTTCACTACAAATTTATACACTTTCACAGACCTGTAATTTATATTGCTAATTTTTTTCACTACAAATGAGTAGTGCAAAAAGATACTATGTCTGCAACATCACAGTATATCTGTTATGTTATAGTATTACTACTAAATCACAGTATTTCTGCCAATTCAAGGAGGCTGACTGTTACTAAGTGCATCAGTGTACATAGGTCATCTCTTGTGTTGGAGTGCCCTCTTGTGGCGCCTTTTGGGTAGTGCCTTAGTAAACGTGAACACTGCAAAGAAGTGGTATCAGACTGGTTTGTAGTGGAGGAATTTGGTGCCAGTTTCTTTCATCTTTAATCCGTATTCATGTTGTAATGTAGTCGTACCACAATATGGCAAAAACACTATGTTTTGGCACAAATACGTAAAAACAGCTGCACCTGTTTTGGCGGGAAAAAGTACATAGCCTCTCTGATTGGTGGATTCAAATTCAGCAGCTCCCAGGCTGCTTGACTGACCTAGAAAGTTTCTTCTCTCTCCCTCTGTGTGTGTGTGTGTGTGTGTGTGTGTGTGTGTGTGTGTGTGTGTGTGTGTGTGTGACAGAGAGAGAGAGAGAGAGAGAGAGAGCAAGCCTTTTTATGGGATGATCTCATTGTAAGATTCAAATTCAATATATTTAGACTGGTTGACTGAATTTGATCCTGTGTGTCTCTCTGTACATGTGTTTTTCCATAGGTGTCCATATTTGTGATTGTGTGACTGTTATACTTTTTTGCTGAGTTTTTTTTTCATTTAACAAGTACATTTGAAGGATCCTTAGCATGATCAGCATTTTTCAGCTGTCCATTTTGCTTTTCCAATTTTTCTGTTTAAGTTATTACTATTGTGCTGAATCATACTATTTCTGCTATTTTACAAGATTTGTGCTAAATATACTATTTCTGCCAAATATAGTATTTCTGATTAATTATAGTTTTTCTACCAAATCATAGTATAGTATTTCTGCTTTTTATAGGATTTGTGCTTAATATAGTATTTTTGCTTTTATAGGATTTGTGCTTAATACAGTATTTCTGCTAAATGTAGTATTTATGCTTAATCATACTATTACTATATATTTCTGCCAGGTCCCCAGGCAGCCAATCGTCTGAGGACTGAGACATTCAAATTTACATATCAGGGCCTGCACGGCTTCCCAGCCAGCCAATCATATCTGAGGTCTGCCCTTTCTTCTCTCGTCATATCTCTGCGTCGGATGTACAAAGAGCAATGAAAATCGCAGTCAAAGTACACCAAAGTCCGCTGATTCACTCAGTACAAGAATTATGCTTCTAGTCCACCTAGCTTTTGAGTTACACGACGTTTTGTAACTCCAAAAATTGGCATTCTTCGCCTCTCACCGCGATCTAATTCTGACTGCTCATCACCTTGTTTCCCAAGAGCTCACTGTCTTTCCCAGTGGCGCAGCTGGTAATGACACGGGTCTGCAGCCCAAAGGTTGTGGGTTCAAGTCCTCCTTGGTCAACATCTTTGTTGCCCTACAAATTAATACACTATCACAGACCACTAATTCATATTCATCATTTATTACAATTCTGAAAACTTTTTACCAGCTTTTCTAATATGGACCTCAGATTCTTCTTAACACTCCATGGCACAAATACTGTTCCCTTTAGGCTCTGTGTATGTGTGTGTGTATCAATATTTCTCCCATTTTAAAGTATTACTCCTCCATAATTGTATTTCTCTTAAATCAAAGTACTTTTACTACATCTTAGTACTTCTGCTCAATCATAGTATTTCTGCTAAATCATAGTATTTTGCCAAATTATGGTTTTTGTGCCAAATCATAACATTTGTGTTATGTTATAGTATTACTACTAAGTGGAGGAATTTATGTCATGTTACAGTATATGTGCTGATTACAGTATTTCTGCTAAATCATAGTATTTCTACTATATTATATTTTTCTTTCTAAATATAGCATTTCTGCTATATAATTGTATTTCTGCTATGTTAAAATATTTGTG
This sequence comes from Oreochromis aureus, assembly GCF_013358895.1. Lineage (NCBI taxonomy): Eukaryota > Metazoa > Chordata > Actinopteri > Cichliformes > Cichlidae > Oreochromis > Oreochromis aureus. The sequence continues at coordinate 29,938 of NW_024108758.1, read as the reverse complement.
CTAAACCAGTGTATTTGTGCTGAAACATAGTATTTCTGCCAAATGTAGTATTTCTGTCAAATTACAGCATTTTTGCTATGTTGTACTGTTTCTCTAAATCATAGTATTTCTGTAATGTTTAAGAATGTTTGGCTAAATATATTCTTTCTGTTATCTTATACTATTTCTCCTAAATTCTTGTATTTTTGAGAAGTTATCATGTTTCTGGTAAGTTACAATGTTTCTGCTAAGTTCTGCTATGCTATTGTATTTCTGCCAAGTATTATGTTTCCTCTAAGATATTGCAGTTCTGCTAAGTTACTACATTTTAGCAACGTTCCTTTGCTTCTGCAAAGTTTTTACAAATTCTGCAACTTTTCAGCTTTTTCTGCTAGTTTCAGCAGACATCTTCAGCGTTCCAGCATCCACACTGCATTTTCGCAGGAAATGCAAATTTTTCTAGTTGTGTGGATGCTGGAGGCATCCACACTATTGAGTTCCTGTTTCTCTTTATTCTTTATTATTATTCTAGTTGCGTTCCGTACACTTTTTGGCACTTAACTACTTTCACAATTTTCAGCCGATTTTCACCGTTCAAATTTTAAACTATTCTGCTATTTCTGCTAATGTACGCTATATCTTTTGATATTTTTAACTGTTATACTTTTTAAAATATTACACTTTTTTCCTTTAATTTGTCCCATTGAAATGAATGGGAAACTTCCGCAATTCTGCTAAAACTTGCTTGTTTTTTAAACTTAACTACTTTTTCCTACTTTCACGTAGAACAACCATTCAAACTTTAAAATGTTCTCAAATTATTGGGCTATTCAGGAATAAATCAGCTTTTTCAAATCTTTTACCGTTTTACTTTTATGCCTCTTAAAGTTTTGAGTTGCAAAATTGTGATTTTCAGAAAATACATGCGTTGTTATGGTTGGTTTGCTATGCACTTGGCTTCCAGTGTGCCACTGAAGGTTTTGCAGTCTTCTCTTCATGTCCGAACAACTTCTTGCTACTTGCTCAATTTTCACTCAACTTCCACAAATTATACATCAAAACGTAGGTATTTTTGCTGGCTTTCAGAAAATGTCACCATCATTGTTGTGAGATTTACAGAAATTTGGCAAATCTCCTCGGACCAACACAAAGTCTCAAAAATCCCCATAGAAAGTCAATGGAGAGCTTGTTCAAAATCACAGCTTGATTTCTGTAATGAGAGGCATATTCGAATCGTCATATCTCCTTAACGAAGCGAAGTTAAAACATGAGGCTTGTCCCAGTATATCTTCAGACACTCCTGACACTCACAATTCAAGAATTTCTTTCTCACCTATTACCGTTCTGAAATGAGTTAGACTTGTTTGAGGGTAGGAAATTCGTCCTTCGCTCAGATTTTTCTTCAGATTTCAAACTCTGGAAATGATCCACTTTTTTCTCGTCGTCATATCTTTTTTAATGGATATCAACAGAGACCTGAAAATTTCAAGATTGTTCACCAAAGCCTGCTGTCTCTTACGGTGAAAAAATGATATTGATACTCCAAATAGATTTAGAGTTAGAAAGCGTTGTTTGAGGGCAAGTCAAGGCAGTTTTGCTTTGCTCTACTCAGTTATGGTGCATTAGAAGTCAAATATCTTTAAAAATTCATATTTTAATGATAAATTGTCAACACTTTAAGATTCCCTGATCTCTTCTGAACAAAACGGTGTAAGAATGACCGTTCTAGCCCCTACGGTTAGGAAATTATGGCCATTTGTTTGAGAGGAATCCTCACTATGAGAAATTCACTGCAGAAATCCTGTCTCTGTGCTCTGTGTGTGTAAAAAGCAGCTGCACCTGTTTTGGCGGAAAAAGTATACAGCCTCTCTGATTGGTGGATTCAAATTCAGCAGCTCCCAGGCTGCTTGACTGAGCTAGAAACTTACTTCTCTCTCCCCTGTGTGTGTGTGTGTGTGTGTGTGTGTGTGTGACAGAGAGAGCGAGAGAGAGAAAGGCTTGTTATGGGATGATCTCATTGTAAGATTTAAATTCAATATATTTAGACTGGTTGACTGAATTGGATCTTGTGTGTGTGTGTGTGTGTGTGTGTGTGTGTGTGTGTGTGTGTGTGACAGAGAGAGAGAGAGAGAGAGAGAGAAAGCCTTTTATGGGATGATCTCATTGTAAGATTCAAAATCAATATATTTAGACTGGTTGACTGAATTGGATCTTGTGTGTGTGTGTGTGTGTGTGTGTGTGTGTGTGTGTGTGAGAGAGAGAGAGAGAGAGAGAGAGAGAGAGAAAGGCTTGTTATGGGATGATCTCATTGTAAGATTTAAATTCAATATATTTAGACTGGTTGACTGAATTGGATCTTGTGTGTGTGTGTTTGACAGAGAGAGAGAGGGAGAGAGAGAGAGAGAGAGAGAGAGAGAGAGAGAGAGAGAAAGCCTTTTTTATGGCTGGGATGATCTCATTGTAAGATTCAAAATCAATATATTTAGACTGGTTGACTGAATTGGATCTTGTGTGTGTGTGTGTGTGTGTGTGTGTGTGTGTGTGTGTGTGTGACAGAGAGAGAGAGAGAGAGAGAGAGAGAAAGCCTTTTATGGAATGATCTCATTGTAAGATTTAAATTCAATATAGTTAGACTGGTTGACTGAATTTGATCCTGTGTGTGTCTGTCTGTGCATGTGTGTTACCATATGTGTACATATTTGTGGTTGTATGACTGTTATACTTTTTTTTGGTGTTTTTTTTTTTTCATTTAACAATTACATTTGAGGGACCCTTAGCATGTTCAGGATTTTTTCAGCTGTCCATTTTGCTTTTCCAATTTTTCTATTTAGGTTATTACTATTGTGCTAAGTCATAGCATTTCTGCTGCTTTCCAGTATTTGTGCTAAATACAGCATTTCTGCTAAATCATACTATTTCTTCTATTTCATCAGATTTGTGCTAAATATAGTGTTTCTGCTACAAAATAGTATTTCTGCCAAATATAGTATTTTTGATTAATTATAGTTTTTCTACCAAATCATAGTACAGTTTTACTGCTTTTTATATGGCTTCTAAGACAACCAATCATATCCGAGGGCTTGCACATTCAAATTTGCATATTGTTGCCTTCATGGCTTCCCAGCCAGCCAATCATATCTTAGGCCTTGCACATTCAAATTTGCATATTGGGGCAATCATGGCTTCTAAGACAACCAATCATCTATGTCATATATCTATGATATTTCATATTTTTATTTTAAATGGTCAACATTTCAAGATTCTCCCATGTCTTCTGAACACAACGGTCTAAGAATGACCGTTTTAGCCCCTACGGTTAGGAATTTATGGCTGTTTGTTTGAGGGGAGTCCTCACTATGAGAAATAGACTGCAAAAATCCTGTCTCTCTCTGTGCTGTAAAAGCCTGCACTTGGTGCACCAGTTTTGGCAGGAAAAAGCACACAGCCCCCTCTGATTGGTGGATTCAAATTGAGAATCTCACAGCTGTTTGACTGACCTAGAAACATGCTGTTAACAGCCCTTGTTCACTTGCTGATGCTATGTGTGTGTGTGTGTGTGTGTGTGCCTGAGTGTGTGTGTGTGTGTGTGTGTGTGTGTGTGTGTGTGTGTGAGAGAGAGAGAGAGAGAGAAAGACACACACAAAGCCCTTTTTAGGGCAGCATCTCATTGTTGGATAAAAATATAATATATTCAGACTGGTTGACTGGCATAGACCCTGTGTGTGTGTGTCTCTCTCTGTACATTTGTGTATCCATATTTGATTTTGTGTGTATTTGTTGATTTGTGTATCCATATTTAATTTTGTGTGTATCTGTTGGCTGTTCTTATTTGTATTTCTAAATGTATTTTTATTTTATTTTTTCACAGGTGAACAAAAATTAGTTTTGAGCAAACTTAACCATGTTCCTTTTATTCAGCTTGTCATTTTACCTTTCCAATATTTTCACTTAAGTTATTACTATTCTGCTAAATCATAGTATCTGTTCTAAATCATTGTTATTGAGCTATATTGCAGGATTTCTGCTAAATCATAGTATTTCTACTATATTATATTTTTCTTTCTAAATATATCATTTCTGCTATAGAGTAGTATTTCTGTAATGTTTAAGAATGTTTGGCTAAATATATTCTTTCTGTTATCTTATACTGTTTCTCCGAAATTCTTGTATTTTGGGAAGTTATCGTGTTTCTGGTAAGTTACAATATTTCTGCTAAGTTCTGCTATGCTATTGTATTTCTGCCAAGTATTATGTTTCCTCTAAGATATTGCAGTTCTGCTAAGTTACTACATTTTAGCAACGTTCCTTTGCTTCTGCAAAGTTTTTACAAATTCTGCAACTTTTCAGCTTTTTCAGCTAGTTTCAGCTGACAGCTTCAGCGTTCCAGCATCCACACTGCATTTTCGCAGGAAATGCAAATTTTTTAGTTGTGTGGATGCTTTAAGCATCCACACTATTGAGTTCCTGTTTCTCTTTATTCTTTATACTTTATTATTATTATTCTAGTTGCCACTTTTTCACTTTTTTGGCACTTAACTACTTCCACAATTTTCAGCCGATTTTCACCGTTCAAATTTTAAACTATTCTGCTATTTCTGCTAATGATCGCTATATCTTTTGGTGTTTATTACTGTTATACTTTTTAAAATATTCTACTTTTTTCCTTTAATTTGTCCCATTGAAATGAATGGGAAACTTCTGCAATTCTGCTAAATTTTGCTTGTTTTTGAAACTTAACTACTTTTTCCTACTTTCACGTAGAACAACCATTCAAACTTTAAAATGTTCTCAAATTATTGGGCTATTCAGGAATAAATCAGATTTTTCAAATCTTTTACCGTTTTATTTTATGCCTCTTAAAGTTTTGAGTTGGAAAATTGTGATTTTTCACAAAATACATGCGTTGTTATGGTTGCTATGCACTTGGCTTCCAGTGTGCCACACTGTAGGTTTCATGCAGTCTTCTCTTCATGTCCGAACAACTTCTTGCTACTTGCTCAATTTTCACTCAACTTCCACAAATTATACATCAAAACGTAGGTATTTTTGCTGGCTTTCCGAAAATGTCACCATCATTGTTGTGAGACTTATAGAATTTTGGCAAATCTCCTCAGAGCAACACAAAGTCTGAAAACTCTCCATAGAAAGTCAATGGAGAGTTTGTTCAAAATCACCGCTTGATTTCTGTAATGAGAGGCATATTCGAATCGTCATATCTCCTTAACGAAGCGAAGTTAAAACATGAGGCTTGTCCCAGTATATCTTCAGACACTCCTGACGCTCACAATTCAAGAATTTTTTTTCTCACCTATTACCGTTCTGAGATGAGTTACACTTGTTTGAGCGTGGAAATTAGTCCTTCGCTCAGATTTCTTCAGATTTCAAACTCTGGAAATGAACCACTTTTTTTCTCTCGTCATAACTTTTGTTGGATTTCCACAGAGACCTGAAATTTCCATGATTGTTCACCAAAGCCTGCTGTCTCTTACGGTGAAAGAATGATATCAATACTCCAAATAGATTTAGAGTTAGAAAGCGTTGTTTGAGGGCAAGTCAAGGCAGTTTTGCTTTGCTCTACTCAGTTATGGTGCATTAGAAGTCAAATATCTTTAATAATTCATATTTTAATGATACATTGTCAACACTTTAAGATTCCCCATCTCTTCTGAACAAAACGGTGTAAGAATGACCGTTCTAGCCCCTATAGTTAGGAAATTATGGTCATTTGTTTGAGGGGAGTCGTCATTATGAGAAATAGACTGCAAAAATCCTGTGTCTCTCTGTGCTGCATGCACCTGTTTTGGCGGGAAAAAGTGCACAGCCTCTCTGATTGGTGGATTTAAATTCAGCAGCTCCCAGGCTGCTTGACTGAGCTAGAAACTTACTTCTCTCCCTGTGTGTGTGTGTGTGTGTGTGTGTGTGTGTGTGTGTGTGTGAGAGAGAGAAAGAAAGAGGCGCGAGACAGAGTTTTTATGGGAGCATCTTATTGTATGATTTAAATTCAATATATTTAGACTGGTTGACTGAATTTGATCCTGTGTGTGTCTCTCTGTGCATGTGTGTTTCCATATGTTTCCATATTTCTGATTGTGTGACTGTTACACTTTTTTTGCTCAGTTTTTTTTCATTTAACAAGTACATTTGAAGGACCCTTAGCATGTTCAGCATTTTTTCAGCTGTCCATTTTGCTTTTCCAGTTTTTCTGTTTAAGTTATTACTATTGTGCTGAATCATACTATTTCTGCTATTTTATAAGATTTGTGCTAAATATAGTATTTCTACCCAGTATAGTATTTCTGATTAATTATAGTTTTCTACCAAATCATATTACAGTATTTTTGCTTTTTATACCATTTTATAGGATTTTTATATTGCTTAATATAGTATTTCTGCTTTTTATAGGATTTGTGCTTAATATAGTATTTCTGCTTTTTATAGGATTTGTGCTTAATACAGTATTTCTGCTAAATGTAGTATTTATGCTTAATCACACTATTACTATATATTTCTGCCAGCTTCCCAGCCAGCCAATCATATCTGAGGTCTGCAGTTTCTTCTCTCGTCATATCTCAGCGACGGATGTACAAAGAGTAATGAAAATCGCAGTCAAAGTACACCAAAGTCCGCTGATTCACCCAGTACAAGAATTATGCTCCTAGTCCACCTAGTTTTGGAGTTACACGATGTTTTGTAACTCCAAAAAATGGCGCTCTTTACCTCACACCGCGATCTAATTCTGACTGCTCATCACCCTGTTTCCCAAGTGCTCACTGTCTTTCCCAGTGGCGCAGCTGGTAATGACACAGGTCTGCAACCCAAAAGTCGGGGGTTCAACTCCACCTTGGACAACATGTTTTTTGCCCTACAAATTAATACACTATCACAGACCACTAATTCATATTCATCATTTATTACAATTCTCAAAACTTTTTACCAGCTTTTCTAATATGGACCTCACATTCTTCTTAACACTCCATGGCACAAATACTCTTCCCTTTAGGCTCTGTGAATGTGTGTGTGTATCAATATTTCTCCCATTTTAAAGTATTACTCCTCCATAATTGATTTCTCTTAAATCAAAGTACTTTTACTACATCTTAGTACTTCTGCTCAATCATAGTATTTCTGCTAAATCATGGTTTTGTGCCCAGTCATCAGAATCATGTTTATTGGCCAAGTATATGTGCATACAAATACAAGGAATTTGGTTCCGGTAGATGGTGGCTCTCGAGCACAGCAATGTAAATCTCACACACACACACACACACACACACACACACACACACACACACACACACACACACACACACACACACACACATCTATATATACATTGCACATGCATACACATACATACACAAAGCTGTGTAAACCAACTATAAATAACTAATCTAAACGTATATACATAAAATACAGAAATGAAATGAGGTGGAATGAATACTACAGAATGTACATAAGGTGCAGTTGCAGTCTGGCAGTGGGAGGAGTGTGACAGTTCAACTGTTTAGAAGGGAGATGGCGAGGGGAAAGAAACTGTTCCTGTGTCGGGTGGTCCTGGTCTGCAGGCTTCTGTACCGTCTGCCAGAGGGCAGCAGATCAAAAAGTCTGTGTCCAGGGTGTGAGGGGTCTGTGATGATTTTCCCTGCCCGTTTCCTGGTTCTTGAGAGGTACAGATCCTGGATGGAGGGCAGGGGGCGCCGATGATCCTTTCTGCTGCCCGTACAGTCCGCTGCAGTCTGCACCTGTCCTGTTTAGTGGCTGCACCATACCAGACTGTGATGGAGGAGCACAGGACAGACTCAATGACTGCAGTGTAGAGCTGGATCAGCAGCTCCTGTGGAAGACTGTACTTCCCCAGTTGTCTCAGGAAGTACATCCTCTGCTGGGTCTTTTTGAGGATGGAGTTGATGTTGGTCTCCCACTTCAGGTCCTGGGAGATGGTGGTACCCAGCAACTTGAAGATCTCCACAGTCGACACAGGGCTGTCTGATATGATGAGGGGGGGGCAGAGTTGAGGGATGTCTCCTGAAGTCCACTGTCATCTCTACAGTTTTAAGAGTGTTCAGCTCCAGATTGTGCTGACTGCACCAGAGTACCAGCCGCTCAACTCATCATAACATTTGTGTTATGTTATAGTATTACTACTAAGTGGAGAAATTTCTAAAATGTTACAGTATATGTGCTGATTACAGTATTTCTGCCAAATATAGTATTTCTGATTAATTATAGTTTTCTACCAAATCATATTACAGTATTTTTGCTTTTTATAGGATTTTTATAGGATATTTATATTGCTTAATATAGTATTTTTGCTTTTTATACGATTTGTGCTTAATACAGTATTTCTGCTAAATGTAGTATTTATGCTTAATCATACTATTTCTATATATTTTTGCCAGGTCCTCTGTGAGGACTGAGACATTCAAATGTACATATCAGGGCCTGCATGGCTTCCCAGCCAGCCAATCATATCTGAAGTCTGCCGTTTCTTCTCTCGTCATATCTCAGCGACGGATGTACAAAGAGCAATGAAAATCGCAGTCAAAGTACACCAAAGTCCGCTGATTCACCCAGTACAAGAATTATGCTTCTAGTCCACCTAGTTTTTGAGTTACATGACGTTTTATAACTCCAAAAACGGCGCTCTTTGCCTCTCACCGCGATCTAATTCTGACTGCTCATCACCCTGTTCCCCAAGGGCTCACTGTCTTTCCCAGTGGCGCAGCTGGTAATGACACAGCTCTACAACACAAAGGTCGCAGGTTCAACTCCACCTCGGACAACACGTTTTTTTGCCCTACAAATTAATACACTATCACAGACCACTAATTCATATTCATCATTTATTACAATTCTCAAAACTTTTTACCAGCTTTTCTAATATGGACCTCACATTCTTCTTAACACTCCATGGCACAAATACTCTTCCCTTTAGGCTCTGTGAATGTGTGTGTATCAATATTTCTCCCATTTTAAAGTATTACTCCTCCATAATTGATTTCTCTTAAATCAAAGTACTTTTACTACATCTTAGTACTTCTGCTCAATCATAGTATTTCTGCTAAATCATAGTATTTTTGCCAAATCATGGTTTTGTGCCAAATCATCAGAATCGTGTTTATTGGCCAAGTATATGTGCAGACAAATACAAGGAATTTGGTTCCGGTAGATGGTGGCTCTCGAGCACAGCAATGTAAATCTCACACACACACACACACACACACACACACACACACACACACACACCACACACACGTATCTATATATACATTACACATGCATACACATACATACACAAAGCTGTGTAAACCAACTATAAATAACTAATCTAAACGTATATACATAAAATACAGAAATGAAATGAGGTGGAATGAATACTACAGAATGTACATAAGGTGCAGTTGCAGTCTGGCAGTGGGAGCAGTGTGACAGTTCAACTGTTTAGAAGGGAGATGGTGAGGGAAAGAAACTGTTCCTGTGTCGGGTGGTCCTGGTCTGCAGGCTTCTGTACCGTCTGCCAGAGGGCAGCAGATCAAAAAGTCTGTGTCCAGGGTGTGAGGGGTCTGTGATGATTTTCCCTGCCCGTTTCCTGAGAGGTACAGATCCTGGATGGAGGGCAGGGGGGCGCCGATGATCCTTTCTGCTGCCCGTACAGTCCGCTGCAGTCTGCACCTGTCCTGTTTAGTGGCTGCACCATACCAGACTGTGATGGAGGAGCACAGGACAGACTCAATGACTGCAGTGTAGAGCTGGATCAGCAGCTCCTGTGGAAGACTGTACTTCCCCAGTTGTCTCAGGAAGTACATCCTCTGCTGGGTCTTTTTGAGGATGGAGTTGATGTTGGTCTCCCACTTCAGGTCCTGGGAGATGGTGGTACCCAGCAACTTCAAGATCTCCACAGTCGACACAGGGCTGTCTGATATGATGAGGGGGGGCAGAGTTGAGGATGTCTCTGAAGTCCACTGTCATCGCTACAGTTTTAAGAGTGTTCAGCTCCAGATTGTGCTGACTGCACCAGAGTACCAGCCGCTCAACTCATCATAACATTTGTGTTATGTTATAGTATTACTACTAAGTGGAGAAATTTCTAAAATGTTACAGTATATGTGCTGATTACAGTTTCTGTATAATAGAATTTTGGCAAATCTCCTCACACCAACACAAAGTCTGAAAACTGCATAGAAAGTCAATGGAGAGCTTGTTCAAAATCTCCACTGGATTTCTCTAATGAGAGGCATTTTCAAATCGTCATATCTCAACGCAGCAAATTTAAGACATGAGGCTTGTGCCAATATATCTTCAGACACTCCTGATGCTCACAATTCAAGAATTTCTTTCTCACCTATTACCATTTGGCCATGAATTGGGTTTGTTTGAGGGTAGGAAATTCATCTCTCGCTCAGATTTCTTCAGATTTCAAACTCTGGAAATGAACCACTTTTTCTCTCGTCATATCTTTTTGATGGATTTCCACAGAGACCTGAAAATTTCCATGACTGTTCACCAAATCCTGCTGTCTCTTACGGTGAAAGAATGATATCGATACTCCAAATAGATTTAGAGTTAGAAAGCATTGTTTGAGGGCAAGTCAAGGCAGTTTTCGCTTTGCCTCTACTCAGTTATGGTGCATTAGAAGTCAAATATCTTCAATAATTCAGATTTTAATGATAAATTGTCAACACTTTAAGATCCCCCCATCTCTTCTGAACAAAACGGTGTAAGAATGACTGTTCTAGCCCCTACGGTTAGGAAATTATAGCCATTTGTTTGAGGGGAATCCTCACTATGAAAAATAGACAGCACAAATCCTGTCTCTGTGCTGCGTGTGTGTAAAAACAGGTGCACCTGTTTTGGCGGGGAAAAAGTATACAGCCTCTCTGATTGGTGGATTCAAATTCAGCAGCTCCCAGGCTATTTGGCTGCTGCTGCTGCTAGTGTGTGTGTTTGTGTGTGTGTGTGTGTGTGACAGAGAGAGAGAGAAAGAGAGGGCGAGAGAGCGTTTTTATGGGAGCATCTTATTGTATGATTTAAATTCAATATATTTAGACTGGTTGACTGAATTTGATGCTGTGTCTCTCTGTGCTTGTGTGTTTCCATATGTGTCCATATTTTTGATTGTGTGACTGTTATACTTTTTTTTGCTGATTTTTTTTTCATTCAACAATTACATTTGAGGGAGCCTTAGAATGTTCAGCATTTTTTCAGCTGTTCATTTTGCTTTTCCAATTTTTCTATTTCAGTTATTACTATTGTGCTAAGTCATAGCATTTCTGCTGTGTGTGTGTGTGTATGACAGAGAGAGAGAGAGAGAGAGAGAGAGAGAGCCTTTTTATGGGTGTATCTTATTGTGTGCCTACTGGTGGTGGTCAGAGGGCCCGGTGGCGCCAGTGTCCAGCAGCCTCGCCTCTGTCAGTGCGCCCCAGGGTGGCTGTGGCTACAACGTAGCTTGCCATCACCAGTGTGTGAATGGGTGAATGACTGGATATGTAAAGCGCTTTGGGGTCCTTAGGGACCATAAAAGCGCTATATAAATACAGGCCATTTACCATGTCCATATTTGTAATTGTGCAAGTTATTACTATTATGCTAAATTATAGTATTTCTGCTACTTTTTGGTATTTGTGCTAAATACAGTATTTCTGCTAAATCTTAGTATTATTGCTTAATCATATTATTTGAGCAAAATCATAGTATTTGAGCATATTCTTTCTGTTTGTGTCATAGCATAGTATATTTGCTGAATTACAGCATTTCTGCTATGTTGTAGTATTTGTCCTAAATCACAGTATTTGTGCAATGTTTAGGTATTTTTGTTTAAATAAAGCATCTATGTAATCTTGTACCATGGTTGCTAAAATCCTGTATTTCTGAAAAGTTATCTTGTTTCTGCTAAGTTACAATATTTATTCTAATTTCTGCTGCTAAGTTCTGCTATGTTATTGTATTTCTGCCAAGTATTATGTTTTCTTTACGTTATTGCAGTTCTGCTATGTAATTACATTTTTGCTAAGTTCTTATGCTTCTGCAAAGTTATTACAATTTTTTGCAAAGGTTTTACAATTTCTGCAACTTTTCAGCTTTTTCAGCTAGTTTCAGCTGACAGCTTCAGCTTTACAGCATCCACACTGCATTTTCGCAGGAAATGCAAATTTTTCTAGTTATTATTATTATTCTAGTTGCCACTTTTTTGTACTTTTTTTGGCACTTATCTACTTCCACAATTTTCAGCCGATTTTCACCGTTCAAATTTTAAACTATTCTGCTATTTCTGCTAATGATCGCTATGACTTTTGGTATTTTTTGCTATTATACTTTTTAAAATATTAAGCTTTTTATGCTTTTTTTTGTCCCATTGAAATGAATGGAAAACTTCCACAATTCTGCTAAAACTTGCTTGTTTTTGAAACTTAACTACTTTGTCCTACTTTCACATAGAACAACCATTCAAACTTTAAAATGTTCTCAAATTATTGGGCTATTTATGAATGATTCAGCTTTTTCATATCTGTTACCATTTTCATCTTATCCCTGTTTAAGTTTTCAGTTTCATTTTTGTGATTTTTCACAAAATACATGCGTTGTTATGGTTGCTATGCAGTTGGTTCTAAGTGAGCCACTGTACCTTTGGCAATTTTCTCTTCATGTCCGAACAACTTCTTGCTACTCGCTCAATTTCCACTCAACCCACACAAATTATACATCAAAACGTAGGTATTTTTGCTGGCTTTCAGAAAATGTCACTATCATTGTTGTGGGATTTATAGAATTTTGGCAAATCTCCTCAGACCAACACAAAGTCTCAAAAGTCCCCATAGAAAGTCAATGGAGAGTTCGTTTAAAATCACCGCTTGATTTCTGTAATGAGAGGCATTTTTGAATCGTCATATCTCCCCAACGAAGCGAAGTTAAGACATGAGGCTTGTGCCAATATATCTTCAGACACTCCTGATGCTCACAATTCAAGAATTGTTTTCTCATCTATTACCATTTGGCCATGAATTGGGTTTGTTTGAGGGTAGGAAATTCGTCCCTCGCTCAGATTTCTTCAGATTTCAAACTCTGGAAATGAGACACTTTTTTCTCTCGTCATATCTTTTGATAGATTTCCACAGAGACCTGAAAATTTCCATGACTGTTCACCAAAGCCTGCTGTCTCTTACGGTGAAAGAATGATATCAATACTCCAAATAGATTTAGAGTTAGAAAGCGTTGTTTGAGGGCAAGTCAAGGCAGATTTTGCTTGCCTCTACTCAGTTATGGTGCATTAGAAGTCAAATATCGTCAATAATTCATATTTTAATGATAAATTGTCAACACTTTAAGATTCCCCATCTCTTCTGAACAAAACGGTGTAAGAATGACTGTTCTAGCCCCTACGGTTAGGAAATTATGGCCATTTGTTTGAGAGGAATCCTCACTATGAGAAATTCACTGCAGAAATCCTGTCTCTGTGCTCTGTGTGTGTAAAACGGCTGCACCTGTTTTGGCGGGAAAAAGTACACAGCCTCTCTGATTGGTGGATTCAAATTTAGCAGCTCCCAGGCTGCTTGACTGACCTAGAAACTTGATTTTCTCTCCTGTGTGTGTGTGTGTGTGTGTGTGTGTGTGTGTGTGTGAGAGACAGAGAGAGAGAGAGAGGGCGAGAGAGAGAGTTTTATGGGAGCATCTTATTGTATGATTTAAATTCAATATATTTAGACTGGTTGCCTGAATTTGATCCTGTGTGTCTCTCTGTGCTTGTGTGTTTCCATATGTGTCCATATTTGTGATTGTGAGACTGTTATACTTTTTTTGCTGATTCTTTTTCATTTAACAATTACATTTGAGTTACCCTTAGAATGTTCAGCATTTTTTCAGCTGTTCATTTTGCTTTTCCAATTTTTCTATTTAAGTTATTACTATTGTGCTAATTCATAGCATTTGTGCTGCTTTTCAGTATTTGTGTGCTATACAGCATTTCTGCTAAATCATACTATTTCTGCTATTTTATAAGATTTGTGCTAAATACAGCATTTGTGCTAAATCATACTATTTCTGCTATTTTATAGGATTTGTACTTAATATAATATTTCTGCTTAATTATAGTATTTGTGCCATTTTATAGTATTTGTGCTAAAACATAGTATTTCTACTAAATGCAGTATTTCTGGGTAATCATTGTATTTCTATATATTTCTGCCAGGTCCCCAGGAGTCAGTCCTAATATTCAAATTTACATATCAGGACCTGGACGGCTTCCCAGCCAGCCAATCATATCTGAGTCCTGGCACATTCAAATTTGCATATTGGGACCTTCATGGCTTCTCAGCCAGCCAATCATATCTGAGTCCTGGCACATTTAAATTTGCATATTGGGGCATTCATGGCTTCCCAGCCAGCCAATCATATCTGAGTCCTGGCACATTCAAATTTGCATATTGTTGCCTTCATGGCTTCCCAGCCAGCCAATCATATCTGAGTCCTGGCACATTCAAATTTACATATTGGGACCTTCATGGCTTCCCAGCCAGCCAATCATATCTGAGTCCTGGCACATTTAAATTTGCATATTGGGACCTTCGTGGCTTCTAAGCCCACCAATCATCTATGTCATATATCTCTAATATTTCATATTTTTATTTTAAATGGTCAGCATTTCAAGATTCCCCTATGTCTTCTGAATAAAATGGTCTAAGAATGACTGTTTTAGCCCCTACGGTTAGAAATTTATGGCTGTTTGTTTGGGGGGAATTCTCACTATGACAAATAGACTGCAAATATCCTGTCTCTCTCTGTGCTGCATGTGTAAAAGCCTGCAGTTAGTGAACCAGTTTTGGCGGGAAAAAGCACACAGCCTCTCTGATTGGTGGATTCAAATTGAGAAGCTCACAGGCTTGCAAGACTGACCTAGAAACATGCTGCTAACAGCCCCTGTTCACTTTCTGCTGCTGCTGCTGCTGTGTGTGTGTGTGTGTGTGTGTGTGTGTGTGTGTGTGTGTGTGTGTGTGTGTGTGTGTGTGTGTGTGTGTGTGTGTGTGTGTGAGAGAGAGAGAGAGAGAGATACACAGAAAGACCCTTTTAGGGTAGCATCTCATTGTTGGATAAAATGTAATATATTCAGACTGGTTGACTGGCATAGACCCTGCCTGTGTGTCTCTCTCTGTACATTTGTGTATCTATATTTGATTTCTTATGTATCTGTTGACTGTTCTTATTTGTTTTTCTTCTAAATGTATTTTTGTTTTATTTTTCACAGGTGAATAACAAATAGTTTTCAGCGAACTTAACCATGTTCCTTTTATTCAGCTTGTCATTTTACCTTTCCAATATTTTCACTTAAGTTATTACTATTCTGCTCAATCATAGTATCTCTTCTAAATCATTGTTATTAAGCTATATTGTAGGATTTCTGCTAAATCATAGTATTTCCACTATATTATATTTTTCTTTCTAAATATAGCACTTCTGCTATAGAATAGTATTTCTGCTATGTTATAATATTTGTGCTAAACTGGAGTATTTTTGTTAAAACATAGTATTCATATAAAATTAAAATATTCATAGTATATTACAGTGTCTCTGGTAAATCACAGCATTTCTGCTATGTTGTACTGTTTTTCTAAATCATAGTATTTCTGTAATGTTTAAGAATGTTTGGCTAAATATATTCTTTCTGTTATCTTATACAATTTCTCCTAAATTCTTGTGTTTTTGACAAGTTATCGTGTTTCTGGTAAGTTACAATATTTCTGCTAAGTTCTGCTATGCTATTGTATTTCTGCCAAGTATTATGTTTCCTCTAAGATATTGCAGTTCTGCTAAGTCACTACATTTTAGCAAAGTTCCTTTGCTTCAGCAAAGTTTTTACAATTTCTGCAACTTTTCAGCTTTTTCAGCTAGTTTCAGCAGACAGCTTCAGCTTTAAAGCATCCACACTGCATTTTCGCAGGAAATGCAAATTTTTCTAGTTGTGTGGATGCCCTAAAAGGGCTTCCACACTATTGAGTTCCTGTTTCTCTTTATTCTTTATTTTTCTTTTTCAAGTTGCTTCCGTACGTTTTTTGGACTTTATCTACTCCCTCAGTTTTCAGCCGATTTTCTCCGTTCAAACTCTATACTGTTCTGCTCTTTCTGTAGATGGGTGCTATGACTTTTGGTGTTTATTACTGTTATACTTTTTAAAATATTACACTTTTTTCCTTTAATTTGTCCCATTGAAATGAATGGGAAACTTCCACAATTCTGCTAAAACTTGCTTGTTTTTGAAACTTATCTACTTTGTCATACTTTCACCTAGAAACTCCATTCAAACTTTAAAATGTTCTCAGATTATTGGGCTATTTCTGTGTGATTCAGCTGTTTCAGATCTTCTACCGTTTTAATTTTATGCCTCTTTAAGTTTTCAGTTGCAAAATTGTGATTTTTCAGAAAATACATGCGTTGCTATGGTTGCTATGCAATTAAGTCAGAGTGAGGGCTGGTCTGTTCGAATTTTCTCTTCATGTCTGAACAACTTCTTGCTACTCGCTCAATTTCCACTCAACCCCCACAAATTATACATCAAAACGTAGGTATTTTTGCTGGCTTTCAGAAAATGTCACTATCGTTCTTGTGGGATTTACAGATTTTTGCAAATCTCCTCAGAGCAACACAAGGTCTTAAAACTCTCCATACAAAGTCAATGGAGAGCTTGTTCAAAATCACCGCTGAATTTTTCTAATGAGAGGCATTTTCAAATCGTCATATCTCCTTAACGAAACAAAGTTGAGACATGACGCTTGTGCCAATATATCTTCAGACTCTCCTGATGCTCACAATTCAAGAGTATTTTCCTCACCTATTACCGTTTGGCCATGAATTACATTTGTTTGAGGATAGGAAATTTGTCTCTCACTCAGATCTCTTCAGATTTCAAACTGTGGAAATGAGGCACTTTTTTCTCTCGTCATATCTTTTGATGGATTTCAACAGAGCCCTGAAAATTTCCATGACTGTTCACCAAAGCCTGCTGTTTCTTACGGTGAAAGAATGATTTTGAGGCTCCATAGAGATCTAGAGTTACACAACGTTGTTTGAGGGCAAGTCAAGGCAGTTTTGCTTCGCCTCTTCTCAGTTGCAGTGTGTTACAAGTCATATAGCTTTAATAATTTATATTTTATCTCTGAATTATGAAGACCTGGAGATTTCCCCATCTCTTCTGAACAAAACGGTGTCAGAATGAGCGTTCTAGCCCCTACGGTTAGGAAATTATGGCCATTTGTTCGAGGGGAATCCTGAATGTGAGAAATACACTAAAGAAAACTCAGAGCTCTCTCTGTGTCTGTGTGTGTAAGTGCTGATTACAGCAGGTGCAGCTAATTTAGCTGACCTAGATATACCAAGCCCAGACTCTTAACATCCACTGTTCCCTTTGCGCTCTGTGTATGTGTGTGTGTATCAGTATTTCTCCCATGTTAAAGTATTACTCCTCCATAATAGTATTTCTGCTAAATCAAAGTACTTCTACTACATCTTAGTACTTCTGCTCAATCATAGTAATTCTGGGAAATCATAGTATTTATCCCAAATCATAGTATTTATGCAAAATTACAGTATTTCTGCTAAAAAGCAGAAATAGTACCTTTCAGCAGAAATTTCTGTCAAAAGATATTATTTATGTTAAAACATACTATTTCTGCTAAATCATAGTATTTGTGCCAAATCATAGTATTTGTAATTTGCGCCAAATCATGGTATTTTTTGCCAAATCATGTTATTTCTGCCCAATTAAAATTTCTGTTATGTTATAGTATTACTACTAAGTCGTAGAATTTCTGTTATGTTATAGTATATCTGCTGATTATAGTATATGTGCCAAATCATAGTATTTATAGCAAATCATAGTATTTGTGCCCAAACATAGTATTTCTTGCCAAATTGTAGTATTTGTGCAAAAACATACTATGTCTGCAAAAAATCATAGTATATCTGTTATGTTATAGTATTACTACTAAGGCATAGTATTTCTACCAAATCAAAGTATTCCTTCAAAATCATAGTATTACTGCAATTTCATAGTATTTGAGTGAAATCGTAGTATCTGTGCAAAAACATACTATGTCTGCTAAATCACAGTATATCTGTTATGTTAAAGTATTAGTACTAAGTCACAGTATTTCTGCCAATTCGTAGTATTTGTACTAAATCATGGTACTTGTGCCAAATCATAGTATTTTTTGCAAATCATAGTATTCGAACCAAAACATAGTAGTATTTGTACGAAGTAATAGTATTTCTTCTAAATCATAGTATTTCACTCAAATCTCAGTAGTTGTGCTGAAACGCAGTATTATTGCCAAATCATAGTATTTGTACTGAAACATAGTATTTGTGCCAATAAGAGTATTTCTACTAAATCATAGTACTTGTGCCAATTCATAGTATTTCTGCCACATTGTGCTAGTTGTGCAAAAACATAGACTGTCTGCAAAATCATAGTATATCTATTATGTTATAGTATTACTACTAAGTCGTAGACTCTCTATTTTGTTAAATTATATCTGCTGAATACAGTATATGTGCCAAACCATAGTATTTATAGCAAACCATAGTATTTGTGCTAAAACATAGTATTTCTGCCAAATTGTAGTATTTGTGCAAAAACATAGAATGTCTGCAAAATCACAGTATATCTGTTATGTTGTAGTATTACTACTAAGGCATAGTATTTCTACCAAATCATAGTATTCCTTCAAAATCATAGTATTACTGCAGTTTCATAGTATTTGAGCAAAATCGTAGTATTTGTGCAAAAACATACTATGTCTGCAAAATCACAGTGTATCTGCTATGTTATAGTATTACTACTAAGGCATAGTATTTCTACCAAATCATAGTATTCCTTCAAAATCATAGTATTACTGCAATTTCATAGTATTTGAGCGAAATCGTAGTATTTGTACTAAATCATGGTACTTGTGTCAAATCATAGTATTTTTGCAAATCATATTATTTGAACCAAAACATTGTATTTGTAATCTGAAGTCATAGTATTTCTTCTAAATCATAGTATCACCCAAATCTCAGTAGTTGTGCTAAAACCCAGTATTATTGCCAAATTGTAATATTTGTACTGAAACATAGTATTTCTGCCAATACGAGTATTTGTACTAAATCATAGTACTTGTGCCAAATCATAGTATTTCTGCCATATTGTGCTAGTTGTGCAAAAACATATACTATGATTTTGCAGAGTCTGTCTATTATGTTATAGTATTACTACTAAGTCGTAGACTTTCTGTTTTGTTATAGTATATCTGCTGAATATAGTATATGTGCCAAATCATAGTATTTGTGCTGAAACATAGTATACTGCCACATTATAGTATTTGTGTAAAACCAGAATGTCTGCAAAATCATCATATATCTGTGATGTTATAGTATTACTACTAAGGCATAGTATTTCTGCAAAATCATAGTATTTTTGCAGAAACATAGTACTTCTGGTAAATCATAGTATTTCTACTAAATAATAGTATTTCTGCCAGATCATATTATTTGTTTCAAATCATAGCATTCGAACCAAATCATAGTATTTGTGCCAAAATATTGTATTTGTACAAAGTCATAATATTTCTTCTAAATCATAGTATTTCAATCAAATCTCAGGAGTTGTGCTAAAACGCAGTATTATTGCCAAATCATTGTATTTGTACCCAAACATATCAGTTCAACTTATTTAACTCTTCTCAACAGCCCAACACCTCTTCTTCACCCCGTTTCAGCAGAATTGTGAGTGTTTTCACCCCTTTTCAGCACAAATCCCAGCTTTTTCAGGTGTTTTCAACAGAAATCTCTTTTTAGCAGACATTCTGCTGATTCACCTGTTTTCAGTGTGCAACGTTCTACTTCTTTACCTCTTTTCAGTAGAAATTCTGCTGATTCACCTATTTTAAGCAGAATTTTCAGCCTTTCACCTCTTATCAATACAAATCTCAGTATCTTCTGCTCATTTCAGAGGAAACCTTTTCACCTCTCCTCTTTTCAGTAGAAATTTGAACTTCTGTACCCCTTTGAAGCAGAATCTTTGCCTTTTCACCTCTTTTCAGCAAAAGTTTCTGTTTTTCACTTGTTTTCAACATAATTTTTCAGTTTCTTTACTGCCATACAATTTTGCAGCAGACAGCTTCAGCGTTCCGGCATCCACACAGCATTTTCGCAGGAAATGCAAATTTTCTAGTTATTATTCTAGTTGCTTCCGTGACGTTTTTTGGACTTTAACTACTTTAACAATTTTCAGCCGATTTTCACCGTTCGAATTTTAAACTATTCAGCTTTTTCTGCTAACGACTGCTATGACTTTTGGTATTTTTAACTGTTATACTTTTTAAAATATTAAGCTTTTTTCCTTTAATTTGTCCCATTGAAATGAATGGGAAACTTCTGCAATTCTGCTAAAACTTGCTTGATTTTGAAACTTAACTACTTTGTCATACTTTCGCCTAGAACAACCATTCAAATTTTAAAATGTTCACAAATTATTGGGCTATTCATGAATGATTCAGCTTTTTCATATCTGTTACCGTTTTCATCTTATCCCTCTTTAAGTTTTGAGTTTCATCTTTGTGATTTTTCACAAAATACATGCGTTGTTATGGTTGCTATGCACTTGGCTTCCAGTGTGCCACTGTAAGTTTCGCAGTCTTCTCTTCATGTTCGAACAACTTCTTGCTACTTGCTCAATTTTCACTTAACTTCCACAAATTATACATCAAAACGTAGGTATTTTTGCTGGCTTTCAGAAAATGTCACTATCATTGTTGTGGGATTTATAGAATTTTGGCAAATCTCCTCAGACCAACACAAAGTCTGAAAACTCTCCATAGAAAGTCAATGGAGAGTTTGTTCAAAATCACCGCTGGATTTCTCTAATGAGAGGCATTTTCGAATCGTCATATCTCCTTAACGAAGCGAAGTTAAGACATGAGGCTTGTGCCAATATATCTTCAGACACTCCTGACGCTCACAATTCAAGAATTTTTTTCTCATCTATTACCATTTGGCCATGAATTGGGTTTGTTTGAGGGTAGGAAATTTGTCCCTCGCTCAGATTTCTTCAGATTTCAAACTCTGGAAATGAGGCACTTTTTTCTCTCTCGTCATATCTTTTGATGGATTTCCACAGAGACCTGAAAATTTCCATGATTGTTCACCAAAGCCTGCTGTCTCTTACGGTGAAAGAATGATATCAATACTCCAAATAGATTTAGAGTTAGAAAGCATTGTTTGAGGGCAAGCCAAGGCAGTTTTCGCTTGCCTCTACTCAGTTATGGTGCATTAGAAGTCAAATATCTTCAATAATTCATATTTTAATGATAAAGTGTCAACACTTTAAGATTCCCCATCTCTTCTGAACAAAACGGTGTAAGAATGACTGTTCTAGCCCCTACGGTTAGGAAATTATGGCCATTTGTTTGAGAGGAATCCTCACTATGAGAAATTCACTGCAGAAATCCTGTCTCTGTGCTCTGTGTGTGTAAAAACGGCTGCACCTGTTTTGGCGGGAAAAAGTACACAGCCTCTCTGATTGGTGGATTCAAATTTAGCAGCTCCCAGGCTGCTTGACTGAGCTAGAAACTTGATTTTCTCTCCTGTGTGTGTGTGTGTGTGTGTGTGTGTGTGTGTGTGTGACAGAGAGAGAGAGAGAGAGGCGAGAGAGAGTTTTTATTGGAGCATCTTATTGTATGATTTAAATTCAATATATTTAGACTGGTTGACTGAATTTGATCCTGTGTGTGTCTCTCTGTGCTTGTGGGACTTTTTGCAGCTGTTCATTTTGCTTTTCCAATTTTTCTATTTAAGTTATTACTATTGTGCTAAGTCATAGCATTTGTGCTGCTTTTCAGTATTTGTGCTAAATACAGCATTTCTGCTAAATCATACTATTTCTGCTATTTTATAAGATTTGTGCTAATACAGCATTTGTGCTAAATCATACTATTTCTGCTATTTTATAGGATTTGTACTTAATATAATATTTCTGCTTAATTATAGTATTTGTGCTAAAACATAGTATTTCTACTAAACGCAGTATTTCTGGGTAATCATAGTATTTCTATGTATTCCTGCCAGCTCCTCAGGAAGCCAATCCTCTGTGAGGACTGTAATTTTCAAATTGACATATCAAGTCATGCACGGCTTCCCAGCCAGCCAATCATATCTGAGTCCTGGCACATTCAAATTTGCATATTGTTCCCTTCATGGCTTCCCAGCCAGCCAATCATATCTGAGTCGTGGCACATTTAAATTTGCATATTGGGACCTTCATGGCTTCTAAGCCCACCAATCATCTATGTCATATATCTCTAATATTTCATATTTTTATTTTAAATGTCTTCTGAATAAAATGGTCTAAGAATGACTGTTTTAGCCCCTCACGGTTAGGAAATTATGGTCATTTGTTTGAGGGGAGTCGTCATTATGAGAAATAGACTGCAAAAGTCCTGTGTCTCTCTGTGCTGCGTGCACCTGTTTTGGCGGGAAAAAGTGCACAGGCTCTCTGATTGGTGGATTCAAATTCAGCAGCTCCCAGGCTGCTTGACTGAGCTAGAAACTTACTTCTCTCTCCTGTGTGTGTGTGTGTGTGTTGTGTGTGTGTGTGTGTGTGTGTGTGTGTGTGTGTGTGTGTGACAGAGAGAGAGAGAGAGAGAGAGAGAGAGAAAGCCTTTTTATGGGATGATCTCATTGTAAGATTCAAATTCAATATATTTAGACTGGTTGACTGAATTGGATCTTGTGTGTGTGTGTGTGTGAGAGAGAGAGAGAGAGAGAGAGAGAGAGAGAGAGAGAAAAGCCTTTTTATGGGATGATCTCATTGTAAGATTCAAATTCAATATATTTAGACTGGTTGACTGAATTGGATCTTGTGTGTGTGTGTGTGTGTGTGTGTGTGACAGAGAGAGAGAGAGAGAGAGAGAGAGAGAGAGCCTTTTCATGGGATGATGTCATTGTAAGATTCAAATTCAATATATTTAGACTGGTTGACTGAATTGGATCTTGTGTGTGTGTGTGTGTGTGTGTGTGTGTGTGTGTGTGTGTGTGTGTGTGTGTGTGTGTGTCTGTGCATGTGTGTTTCCATATGTGTCCATATTTGTGATTGTGTGGCTGTTATATATTTTTTTTATCGATTTTTTTCATTTAACAAGTATATTTGAAGGACCCTTAGCATGTTCAGCATTTTTCAGCTGTCCATTTTGCTTTTCCAATTTTTCTGTTTAAGTTATTACTATTGTGCTAAATCATAGCATTTCTGCTGTTTTATAAGATTTTTGCTAAATTTAGTATTTCTGATTAATTATAGTTTTTCTACCAAATCATAGTACAGTATTTTTGCTTTTTATAGGATTTTTATAGGATATTTATATTGCTTGATATAGTATTTCTGCTTATTATAGGATTTGTGCTTAATATAGTATTTCTGCTAAATGTAGTATTTATGCTTAATCATACTATTTCTATATATTTCTGCCAGGTCCCCAGGCAGCTAATCCTCTGTGAGGACTGATACATACAAATACATATCAGGGCCTGCACGGCTTCCCAGCCAGCCAATCATATCTGGGGTCTGCCCTTTCTTCTCTCGTCATATCTCAGCGACAGATGTACAAAGAGCAATGCAAATCACAGTCAAAGTACACGAAAAGTACGCTGATTCACCCAGTATAAGAATTATGCTTCTAGTCCACCTAGTTTTTGAGTTACATGACGTTTTGTAACTGCAAAAAAAGGCAAGTTTTTTCGCCTCTCACCGCAATCTGATTCTGACTGCTCATCACCCTGTTTTCCAGGCGCTTGCTCTCTTTCCCAGTGGCGCAGTTGGTAATGACACAGGTCTGCAACCCAAAGGTCATGGGTTCAATTACACCTTGGGCAACATGTGTTTTTTCCCTACAAATTAATACACTATCACAGACCACTAATTCATATTCATCATTTATTACAATTCTGCAACCTTTTATGATTTTAGCAGCTTTTCTAATATGGACCTCAGATTCTTGTTAACACTCCATGGCACAAATACTGTTCCCTTTAGGCTCTGTGTGTGTGTGTGTGTGTGTGTGTGTGTGTGTGTGTGTGTGAGAGAGAGAGAGAGAGAGAGAGAGAGCGCCTGCGAGAGAGAGCCTTTTGATGGGAGCATCTTATTATATCACTTAAATTCAATATATTTAGACTGGTTTACTGAATTTGGTCCTGTGTGTCTCTCTGTGCATGTGTGTTTCCATATGTGCCCATATTTGTGATTGTGTGACTGTTATACTTTTTTTTTGCTGATTTTTTTTTTCAATTAACAATTAGATTTGAGGGACACTTAGCATGTTCAGGATTTTTCCAGCTGTCCATTTTGCTTTTCCAATTTTTCTATAAGTTATTACTGTTGTGCTAAGTCATAGCATTTCTGCTGCTTTTCAGTATTTGTGCTAAATACAGCATTTCTGCTAAATCATACTCTTTCTGCTATTTCATAAGATTTGTGCTAAATATAGTGTTTCTGCTATTTCTGCCAAATTTAGTATTTTTGATTAATTAGGGTTTTTCTACCAAATCATAGTACAGTTTTACTGCTTTTTATAGGATTTTTAGAGGATATTTATATTGCTTAATATAGTATTTCTGCTTTTTATAGGATTTGTGCTTAATATAGTTTTTCTAAAAAATGTAGTATTTATGCTTAATCATACTATTTGTATATATTTCTGCCAGGTCCCCAGGCAGCTAATCCTCTGTGAGGACTGATACATACAAATACATATCAGGGCCTGCACGGCTTCCCAGCCAGCCAATCATATCTGGGGTCTGCCCTTTCTTCTCTTGTCATATCTCAGCGACAGATGTACAAAGAGCAATGCAAATCACAGTCAAAGTACACCAAAGTCCGCTGATTCACCCAGTACAAGAATTATGCTTCTAGTCCACCTAGTTTTTGAGTTACACAACGTTTTGTAACTGCAAAAAACGGCGTTTTTCGCCTCTCACCGCAATCTGATTCTGACTGCTCATCACCCTGTTTTCCAGGCGCTCGCTCTCTTTCCCAGTGGCGCAGTTGGTAATGACACAGGTCTGCAACCCAAAGGTCGTGGGTTCAATTACACCTTGGGCAACATGTGTTTTTTCCCTACAAATTAATACACTATCACAGACCACTAATTCATATTCATCATTTATTACAATTCTGCAACCTTTTATGATTTTAGCAGCTTTTGTAATATGGACCTCACATTCTTGTTAACACTCCATGGCACAAATACTGTTCCCTTTAGGCTCTGTGTATGTGTGTGTGTGTATCAATATTTCTCCCATTTTAAAGTATTACTCCTCCATAATTGTATTTCTGTTAAATCAAAGTACTTTTACTACATCTTAGTACTTCTGCTCAATCATAGTATTTCTGCTAAATCATAGTATTTTGCCAAATTATGGTTTTTGTGCCAAATCATAACATTTGTTTTATGTTATAGTATTACTACTAAGTGGAGGAATTTCTGTCATGTTTCTGTATATGTGCTGATTACAGTATTTCTGCTAAATCATAGTATTTCTACTATATTATATTTTTCTTTCTAAATATAGCATTTCTGCTATATAATTGTATTACTGCTATGTTATAATATTTGTGCTAAACCAGAGTATTTCTGCTGAAACATAGTATTTCTGCCGAATGATAGTATTTCTGTCAAATTACAGTATTTGTGCTAAAACATAGTATTTTTTTTTTAAATTTCAATATTAATAATAAATTACAGTGTCTCTGGTAAATTGCAGCATTTCTGCTATGTTGTACTGTTTTTCTAAATCATAGTATTTCTGTAATGTTTAAGAATGTTTGGCTAAATATATTCTTTCTGTTATCTTATACTATTTCTCCTAAATTCTTGTATTTTTGAGAAGTTATCGTGTTTCTGGTAAGTTACAATATTTCTGCTAAGTTCTGCTATGCTATTGTATTTCTGCCAAGTATTATGTTTCCTCTAAGATATTGCAGTTCTGCTAAGTTACTACATTTTAGCAAAGTTCCTTTGCTTCTGCAAAGTTTTACAAATTCTGCAACTTTTCAGCTTTTTCTGCTAGTTTCAGCAGACAGCTTCAGCATTACAGCATCCACACTGCATTTTGTGGATGCTTTAAATGCAAATTTTTGAGTTCCTGTTATTATTATTCTTTAGTTATTACTTTTTCACTTTTTTTTTTTTGGCACTTAACTACTTCCACAATTTTCAGCCGATTTTCACCGTTCAAATTTTAAACTATTCTGCTATTTCTGCTAATGATCGCTATATCTTTTGGTGTTTATTACTGTTATACTTTTTAAATATTACACTTTTTTCCTTTAATTTGTCCCATTGAAATGAATGGGAAACTTCTGCAATTCTGCTAAATTTTGCTTGTTTTTGAAACTTAACTACTTTTTCCTACTTTCACGTAGAACAACCATTCAAACTTTAAAATGTTCTCAAATTATTGGGCTATTCAGGAATAAATCAGATTTTTCAAATCTTTTACCGTTTTATTTTTATGCCTCTTAAAGTTTTGAGTTGGAAAATTGTGATTTTCACAAAATACATGCGTTGTTATGGTTGCTATGCACTTGGCTTCCAGTGTGCCACTGTAGGTTTCGCAGTCTTCTCTTCATGTCCGAACAACTTCTTGCTACTTGCTCAATTTTCACTCAACTTCCACAAATTATACATCAAAACGTAGGTATTTTTGCTGGCTTTCCGAAAATGTCACCATCATTGTTGTGAGACTTATAGAATTTTGGCAAATCTCCTCAGAGCAACACAAAGTCTGAAAACTCTCCATAGAAAGTCAATGGAGAGTTTGTTCAAAATCACCGCTTGATTTCTGTAATGAGAGGCATATTCGAATCGTCATATCTCCTTAACGACGAAGTTAAAACATGAGGCTTGTCCCAGTATATCTTCAGACACTCCTGACGCTCACAATTCAAGAATTTTTTCTCACCTATTACCGTTCTGAGATGAGTTACACTTGTTTGAGCGTAGGAAATTCGTCCTTCGCTCAGATTTCTTCAGATTTCAAACTCTGGAAATGAACCACTTTTTTCTCGTCATAACTTTTGTTGGATTTCCACAGAGACCTGAAAATTTCCATGATTGTTCACCAAAGCCTGCTGTCTCTTACGGTGAAAAAATGATATTGATACTCCAAATAGATTTAGAGTTAGAAAGCGTTGTTTGAGGGCAAGTCAAGGCAGTTTTGCTTTGCTCTACTCAGTTATGGTGCATTAGAAGTCAAATATCTTTAATAATTCATATTTTAATGATAAATTGTCAACACTGTAAGATTCCCTCATCTCTTCTGAACAAAACGGTGTAAGAATGACCGTTCTAGCCCCTACGGTTAGGAAATTATGGCCATTTGTTTGAGAGGAATCCTCACTATGAGAAATTCACTGCAGAAATCCTGTCTCTGTGCTCTGTGTGTGTAAAAAAACGGCTGCACCTGTTTTGGCGGGAAAAAGTATACAGCCTCTCTGATTGGTGGATTCAAATTCAGCAGCTCCCAGGCTGCTTGACTGAGCTAGAAACTTACTCTCTCTCTCCTGTGTGTGTGTGTGTGTGTGTGTGTGTGTGTGTGTGTGTGTGAGAGAGAGAGAGAGAGAGAGAGAGAGAGAGAGAGAGAAAGGCTTGTTATGGGATGATCTCATTGTAAG
Source organism: Oreochromis aureus (assembly GCF_013358895.1). Taxonomy (NCBI): domain Eukaryota; kingdom Metazoa; phylum Chordata; class Actinopteri; order Cichliformes; family Cichlidae; genus Oreochromis; species Oreochromis aureus. The sequence goes on along the minus strand of NW_024108758.1, from coordinate 2,271 downwards.
ATTTAAATTCAATATATTTAGACTGGTTGACTGAATTGAATCTTGTGTGTGTGTGTGTGTGTGTGTGTGTGTGAGAGAGAGAGAGAGAGAGAGAGAGAGAGAGAGAGAGAGAAAGCTTGTTATGGGATGATCTCATTGTAAGATTTAAATTCAATATATTTAGACTGGCTGACTGAATTGGATCTTGTGTGTGTGTGTGTGTGACAGAGAGAGAGAGAGAGAGAGAGAGAGAGAGAGAGAGAAAGCCTTTTATGGGACGATCTCATTGTAAGATTCAAATTCAATATATTTAGACTGGTTGACTGAATTGGATCTTGTGTGTGTGTGTTTGACAGAGAGAGAGAGAGAGAGAGAGAGAGAGAGAGAAAAGCCTTTTTATGGGACGATCTCATTGTAAGATTCAAATTCAATATATTTAGACTGGTTGACTGAATTGGATCTTGTGTGTGTGTGTTTGACAGAGAGAGGGAGAGAGAGAGAGAGAGAGAAAGCCTTTTTATGGGACGATCTCATTGTAAGATTCAAAATCAATATATTTAGACTGGCTGACTGAATTGGATCTTGTGTGTGTGTGTGTGTGTGTGTGTGTGTGTGTGTGTGTGTGTGAGAGAGAGAGGGAGAGAGAGAGAGAGAGAGAGAAAGCCTTTTTATGGGACGATCTCATTGTAAGATTCAAATTCAATATATTTAGACTGGTTGACTGAATTGGATCTTGTGTGTGTGTGTGTGTGTGTGTGTGTGTGTGTGTGTGTGTGTGTGTGTGTGTGACAGAGAGAGAGAGAAAGCCTTTTATGGGATGATCTCATTGTAAGATTTAAATTCAATATATTTAGACTGGTTGACTGAATTGGATCTTGTGTGTGTGTGTGTGTGTGTGTGTGTGTGTGTGTGTGTGTGTGTGAGAGAGAGAGAGAGAGAGAGAGAGAGAGAGAGAGAGAAAGCCTTTTTATGGGATGATCTCATTGTAAGATTCAAATTCAATATATTTAGACTGGTTGACTGAATTGGATCTTGTGTGTGTTTGTGTGTGTGTATGTGTGTGTGTGTGTGTGTGTGTGTGTGTGTGTGAGAGAGAGAGAGAGAAAGCCTCTTTATGGGATGATCTCATTGTAAGATTCAGCTTCAATATATTTAGACTGGTTGACTGAATTGGATCTTGTGTGTGTGTGTGTGTGTGTGTGTGTGAGAGAGAGAGGGGAGAGAGAGAGAGAGAGAAAAGCCTCTTTATGGGATGATCTCATTGTAAGATTCAAATTAAATATATTTAGACTGGTTGACTGAATTGGATCTTGTGTGTCCGTGTGTGTGTGTGTGTGCGTGTGTGTGTGTGACAGAGAGAGAGAGGGAGAGAGAGAGAGAGAGAGAGAGAAAGCCTTTTTATGGGATGATCTCTTTGTAAGATTCAAATTCAATATATTTAGACTGGTTGACTGAATTGGATCTTGTGTGTGTGTGTGTGTGTGTGTGTGTGTGTGTGTGTGTGTGTGTGTGTGAGAGAGAGAAAGAGAGGGCGAGACAGAGTTTTTATGGGAGCATCTTAGTGTATGATTTAAATTCAATATATTTAGACTGGTTGACTGAATTTGATCCTGTGTGTGTCTCTGTGCATGTGTGTTTCCATATGTTTCCATATTTGTGATTGTGTGACTGTTACACTTTTTTTGCTGAGTTTCTTTTTTTCATTTAACAAGTACATTTGAAGGACCCTTAGCATGTTCAGCATTTTTTCAGCTGTCCATTTTGCTTTTCCAATTTTTCTGTTTAAGTTATTACTATTGTGCTGAATCATACTATTTCTGCTATTTTATAAGATTTGTGCTAAATATAGTATTTCTGTCCAATATAGTGTTTCTGATTAATTATAGTTTTCTACCAAATCATAGTACAGTATTTTTGCTTTTATACCATTTTATAGGATATTTATATTGCTTAATATAGTATTTCTGCTTTTATAGGATTTGTGCTTAATACAGTATTTCTGCTAAATGTAGTATTTATGCTTAATCACACTATTACTATATATTTCTGCCAGCTTCCCAGCCAGCCAATCATATCTGAGGTCTGCAGTTTCTTCTCTCGTCATATCTCAGCGACAGATGTACAAAGAGCAATGAAAATCGCAGTCAAAGTACACCAAAGTCCGCTGATTCACCCAGTACAAGAATTATGCTTCTAGTCCACCTAGTTTTTGAGTTACACGACGTTTTATAACTCCAAAAACGCGCGCTCTTTGCCTCTCACCGCGATCTAATTCTGACTGGTCATCACCCT
>NW_024108757.1:0-15000 GCF_013358895.1 Oreochromis aureus | reverse complement strand
CATAAATTACGTTTGTTTTCAAACTCTGAAAATGAAGCCGTTTCTTCTCTCGTCATATCTCCGCGACGGAGGTACAAAGAGCTATGAAAATCGCAGTCAAAGTACACCAAAGTCCGCTGAGTCATCCAGTACAAGAACTATCCCACCTAGTTTTGGAGTTACACGACGTTTTGTAACTCCAAAAAACGGCGTCTTTCGCCTCTCACCGCGATCTCATTCTGACTACTCATGAACCTGTTTTCCAAGTTGTTTCCTGTCTTTCCTAGTAGCGCAGTTGGTAAGAACACACGCCTGCAGCCCAAATGTTATGGGTTCAATTCCACCTTGGCCAACATGTTTTTTTTCCCCCTACAAATTAATACACTATCACAGACCAGTAATTTTACAGTCATCTTACTGTTGAGCCATAAATTACGTTTGTTTGAGGGTTGGAAATCTGTCCACTCAGTTTTCAAACTCTTAAATTGAAGCCGTTTCTTCTCTCGTCATATCTCCGCGACGGAGGTACAAAGAGCTATGAAAATCGCAGTCAAAGTTCACCAAAGTCCGCTGATTCACCCAGGAAAAGAATTATGCTTCTATCCAACCTAGTTTTTGAGTTACACAACGTTTTGTAACTCCAAAAAACGGCGTCTTTCGCCTCTCACCGCGATGTATTTTTGACTGCTCATCAACCTTTTTTCAAGCCGCCAGCCACCTTTCCAAGTGGCGCAATTGGTAATGACACCGGTCTGCAGCTCAAAGGTCGTGGGTTCAATCCCACCTTGTTCAACATTTTTTTTTTTCACCACAAATTTATACACTATCACAGATCTGTAATTTATATTGCTAATTTATTACAATTCTGCAAAGTTTTAGGATCTTAGTAGCTTTTTTGGACCTGAGATTTTTGTTAACGCTCCATGGCAGAAATACATACAAGTACACAGCCTGATGAAGCAGACAGAAGCAGTACCACTGATTGCAGAAAATATTACTCCTCCATAATAGTATTTCTGTTAAATCAAAGTACTTCTACTAAATCTTAGTACTTCTGCTCAATCATTGTATTTCTGCTAAATCATAGTATTTTTGCCAAATCATGGTTTTTGTGCCAAAACATAACATTTCTGTTATGTTATAGTATTACTAATAAGTGGAGGAATTTCTGTCATGTTATAGTATATGTGCTGATTACAGCATATCTGCCAAATCATAGTATTTATCCCGAATCATAGTATTTATGCCAAATTACAGTATTTCTGCTAAACAGCAGAAATAATAGGTGCTATGTTATAGTATTACTACTAAGGCATAGCATTTCTACCAAATCATAGTATTCCTTCAAAATCATGGTATTACTGCAATTTCATAGTATTTAAGCGAAATCGTAGTATTTGTGAAAAAACATGCTATGTCTGCAAAATCACAGTATATCTGTTATGTTATAGTATTACTACTAAGGCATAGTATTTCTACCTAATCATAGTATTCCTTCAAAATCATAGTATTACTACAATTTCGTAGTATTTGAGCAAAATCGTAGTATTTGTACTAAATCATGGTACTTGTGCCAAATCATAGTATTTTTTGCAAATCATTTTATTCGAACCAAAACATTGTAGACTCGGACACACATATTTCAGGCTTGGCCTTATAGAATTCAGCATTTCCATGCTGGGGAAATAGGTTTTGCAGCTGTTTGAGCTAAGATTTTCAAGTTATTCACAAAATGAAAACCCATAATGTGTTTAAGGCGAAATACTGTCTCGCCGAAATAAGGCGATTTTCACCAAGTCCATAAAGTTTGTAACTTTTGATAGATTCAGGCTTGGCCTTAAGTTATTCACAAATAGGTGAAAACCACATAATAATGTGTTTCAGGCGAGAACTCCATTCAAATGCATGTAATAGGAAAACGCACTGTCTCGCCGAAATAAAGGCGATTTTCACCAAGTCCATAAAGACAGCTGTAACTTTTGATAGGAGACTCGGACACATATTTCAGGCTTGGCCTTATAGAATTCAGCATTTCCATGCTGGGGAAATAGGTTTTGCAGCTGTTTGAGCTAAGATTTTCAAGTTATTCACAAAATGAAAACCCATAATGTGTTTCAGGCGAATAGCGAGAACGCACTGTCTCGCCGAAATAAGGCGATTTTCACCAAGTCCATAAAGACAGCTGTAACTTTTGATAGGAGACTCGGACACACATATTTCAGGCTTGGCCTTATAGAATTCAGCATTTCCATGCTGGGGAAATAGGTTTTGCAGCTGTTTGAGCTAAGATTTTCAAGTTATTCACCAAATGAAAACCCATAATGTGTTTCAGGCGAGAAACACTGTCTCGCCGAAATAATAAGCGATTTTCACCAAGTCCATAAAGACAGCTGTAACTTTTGATAGGAGACTCGGACACACATATTTCAGGCTTGGCCTTATAGAATTCAGCATTTCCATGCTGGGGAAATAGGTTTTGCAGCTGTTTGAGCTAAGATTTCCAAGTTATTCACCAAATGAAAACCCATAATGTGTTTAAGGCGATTTTCACCAAGTCCATAAAGACAGCTGTAACTTTTGATAGGAGACTCGGACACACATATTTCAGGCTTGGCCTTATAGAATTCAGCATTTCCATGCTGGGGAAATAGGTTTTGCAGCTGTTTGAGCTAAGATTTTCAAGTTATTCACCAAATGAAAACCCATAATGTGTTTCAGGCGAGAAACGCACTGTCTCGCCGAAATAAGGCGATTTTCACCAAGTCCATAAAGACAGCTGTAACTTTTGATAGGAGACTCGGACACACATATTTCAGGCTTGGCCTTATAGAATTCAGCATTTCCATGCTGGGGAAATAGGTTTTGCAGCTGTTTGAGCTAAGATTTTCAAGTTATTCACCAAATGAAAACCCATAATGTGTTTCAGGCGAGAAACGCACTGTCTCGCCGAAAATAAAGGCGATTTTCACCAAGTCCATAAAGACAGCTGTAACTTTTGATAGGAGACTCGGACACACATATTTCAGGCTTGGCCTTATAAATTCAACATTTCCATGCTGGGGAAATAGGTTTTGCAGCTGTTTGAGCTAAGATTTCCAAGTTATTCACCAAATGAAAACCCATAATGTGTTTCAGGCGAGAAACGCACTGTCTCGCCGAAATAAGGCGATTTTCACCAAGTCCATAAAGACAGCTGTAACTTTTGATAGGAGACTCGGACACACATATTTCAGGCTTGGCCTTATAAATTCAACATTTCCATGCTGGGGAAATAGGTTTTGCAGCTGTTTGAGCTAAGATTTTCAAGTTATTCACCAAATGAAAACCCATAATGTGTTTCAGGCGAGAAAACACTGTCTCGCCGAAATAAAGCGATTTTCACCAAGTCCATAAAGACAGCTGTAACTTTTGATAGGAGACTCGGACACACATATTTCAGGCTTGGCCTTATAAATTCAACATTTCCATGCTGGGGAAATAGGTTTTGCAGCTGTTTGAGCTAAGATTTTCAAGTTATTCACCAAATGAAAACCCATAATGTGTTTCAGGCGAGAAACGCACTGTCTCGCCCGAAATAAAGGCGATTTTCACCAAGTCCATAAAGACAGCTGTAACTTTTGATAGGAGACTCGGACACACATATTTCAGGCTTGGCCTTATAGAATTCAACATTTCCATGCTGGGGAAATAGGTTTTGCAGCTGTTTGAGCTAAGATTTTCAAGTTATTCACAAAATGAAAACCCATAATGTGTTTCAGGCGAGAAACGCACTGTCTCGCCGAAATAAGGCGATTTTCACCAAGTCCATAAAGACAGCTGTAACTTTTGATAGGAGACTCGGACACACATATTTCAGGCTTGGCCTTATAAATTCAACATTTCCATGCTGGGGAAATAGGTTTTGCAGCTGTTTGAGCTAAGATTTTCAAGTTATTCACAAAATGAAAACCCATAATGTGTTTCAGGCGAGAAACGCACTGTCTCGCCGAAATAAGGCGATTTTCACCAAGTCCATAAAGACAGCTGTAACTTTTGATAGGAGACTCGGACACACATATTTCAGGCTTGGCCTTATAAATTCAACATTTCCATGCTGGGGAAATAGGTTTTGCAGCTGTTTGAGCTAAGATTTCCAAGTTATTCACAAAATGAAAACCCATAATGTGTTTCAGGCGAAAACACTGTCTCGCCGAAATAAGGCGATTTTCACCAAGTCCATAAAGACAGCTGTAACTTTTGATAGGAGACTCGGACACACATATTTCAGGCTTGGCCTTATAGAATTCAACATTTCCATGCTGGGGAAAAATAGGTTTTGCAGCTGTTTGAGCTAAGATTTTCAAGTTATTCACAAAATGAAAACCCATAATGTGTTTCAGGCGAGAAACGCACTGTCTCGCCGAAATAAGGCGATTTTCACCAAGTCCATAAAGACAGCTGTAACTTTTGATAGGAGACTCGGACACATATTTCAGGCTTGGCCTTATAGAATTCAACATTTCCATGCTGGGGAAATAGGTTTTGCAGCTGTTTGAGCTAAGATTTTCAAGTTATTCACAAAATGAAAACCCATAATGTGTTTCAGGCGAGAAACGCACTGTCTCGCCGAAAATAAGGCGATTTTCACCAAGTCCATAAAGACAGCTGTAACTTTTGATAGGAGACTCGGACACACATATTCAGGCTTGGCCTTATAAATTCAACATTTCCATGCTGGGAAATAGGTTTTGCAGCTGTTTGAGCTAAGATTTTCAAGTTATTCACAAATGAAAACCCATAATGTGTTTCAGGCGAAACGCACTGTCTCGCCAAAATAAGGCGATTTTCACCAAAGTCCATAAAGACAGCTGTAACTTTTGATAGGAGACTCGGACACACATATTTCAGGCTTGGCCTTATAAATTCAGCATTTCCATGCTGGGGAAATAGGTTTTGCAGCTGTTTGAGCTAAGATTTTCAAGTTATTCACAAAATGAAAACCCATAATGTGTTTCAGGCGAGAAACACTGTCTCGCCGAAATAAGGCGATTTTCACCAAGTCCATAAAGACAGCTGTAACTTTTGATAGAGACTCGGACACACATATTTCAGGCTTGGCCTTATAAATTCAACATTTCCATGCTGGGGAAATAGGTTTTGCAGCTGTTTGAGCTAAGATTTTCAAGTTATTCACAAAATGAAAACCCATAATGTGTTTCAGGCGAAAAACGCACTGTCTCGCCGAAATAAGGCGATTTTCACCAAGTCCATAAAGACAGCTGTAACTTTTGATAGGAGACTCGGACACACATATTTCAGGCTTGGCCTTATAAATTCAACATTTCCATGCTGGGGAATAGGTTTTGCAGCTGTTTGAGCTAAGATTTTCAAGTTATTCACAAAATGAAAACCCATAATGTGTTTCAGGCGAAAACGCACTGTCTCGCCGAAATAAAGCGATTTTCACCAAGTCCATAAAGACAGCTGTAACTTTTGATAGGAGACTCGGACACACATATTTCAGGCTTGGCCTTATAAATTCAACATTTCCATGCTGGGGAAATAGGTTTTGCAGCTGTTTGAGCTAAGATTTTCAAGTTATTCACAAAATGAAAACCCATAATGTGTTTCAGGCGAGAACGCACTGTCTCGCGAAATAAGGCGATTTTCACCAAGTCCATAAAGACAGCTGTAACTTTTGATAGGAGACTCGGACACACATATTTCAGGCTTGGCCTTATAAATTCAACATTTCCATGCTGGGGAATAGGTTTTGCAGCTGTTTGAGCTAAGATTTTCAAGTTATTCACAAAATGAAAACCCATAATGTGTTTCAGGCGAGAAACGCACTGTCTCGCCGAAATAAGGCGATTTTCACCAAGTCCATAAAGACAGCTGTAACTTTTGATAGGAGACTCGGACACATATTTCAGGCTTGGCCTTATAGAATTCAGCATTTCCATGCTGGGGAAATAGGTTTTGCAGCTGTTTGAGCTAAGATTTTCAAGTTATTCACAAAATGAAAACCCATAATGTGTTTCAGGCGAAAACGCACTGTCTCGCCGAAATAAAGCGATTTTCACCAAGTCCATAAAGACAGCTGTAACTTTTGATAGGAGACTCGGACACACATATTTCAGGCTTGGCCTTATAAATTCAACATTTCCATGCTGGGGAAATAGGTTTTGCAGCTGTTTGAGCTAAGATTTTCAAGTTATTCACAAAATGAAAACCCATAATGTGTTTCAGGCGAGAAGCGCACTGTCTCGCTTGAAATAAAGCGATTTTCACCAAGTCCATAAAGACAGCTGTAACTTTTGATAGGAGACTCGGACACATATTTCAGGCTTGGCAAGTTCCATAAATGCTGGGAAATAGACAGCTGTTTGAGCTAACTTTTCAAGATTCACAAAATGAAAACCCATAATGTGTTTCAGACTCGGACACACAAGTATTTCAGGCTTGGCCTTATAGAATTCAACATTTCCATGCTGGGGAAATAGGTTTTGCAGCTGTTTGAGCTAAGATTTTCAAGTTATTCACAAAATGAAAACCCATAATGTGTTTCAGGCGAGAAAGCACTGTCTCGCCGAAATAAGGCGATTTTCACCAAGTCCATAAAGACAGCTGTAACTTTTGATAGGAGACTCGGACACATTTTCACCATTTCAGGCTTGGCCTTATAAATTCAACATTTCCATGCTGGGGAAATAGGTTTTGCAGCTGTTTGAGCTAAGATTTTCAAGTTATTCACAAAATGAAAACCCATAATGTGTTTCAGGCGAAAAACACTGTCTCTCGCCGAAATAAAGATTTTCACCAAGTCCATAAAGACAGCTGTAACTTTTGATAGGAGACTCGGACACACATATTTCAGGCTTGGCCTTATAAATTCAACATTTCCATGCTGGGGAAATAGGTTTTGCAGCTGTTTGAGCTAAGATTTTCAAGTTATTCACAAAATGAAAACCCATAATGTGTTTCAGGCGAGAAACGCACTGTCTCGCCGAAAATAAAGCGATTTTCACCAAGTCCATAAAGACAGCTGTAACTTTTGATAGGAGACTCGGACACACATATTTCAGGCTTGGCCTTATAAATTCAACATTTCCATGCTGGGGAAATAGGTTTTGCAGCTGTTTGAGCTAAGATTTTCAAGTTATTCACAAAATGAAAACCCATAATGTGTTTCAGGCGAGAAACGCACTGTCTCGCCGAAATAAAGGCGATTTTCACCAAGTCCATAAAGACAGCTGTAACTTTTGATAGGAGACTCGGACACACATATTTCAGGCTTGGCCTTATAAATTCAACATTTCCATGCTGGGGAAATAGGTTTTGCAGCTGTTTGAGCTAAGATTTTCAAGTTATTCACAAAATGAAAACCCATAATGTGTTTCAGGCGAGAAACGCACTGTCTCGCCGAAATAAGGCGATTTTCACCAAGTCCATAAAGACAGCTGTAACTTTTGATAGGAGACTCGGACACACATATTTCAGGCTTGGCCTTATAGAATTCAACATTTCCATGCTGGGGAAATAGGTTTTGCAGCTGTTTGAGCTAAGATTTTCAAGTTATTCACAAAATGAAAACCCATAATGTGTTTCAGGCGAGAAACGCACTGTCTCGCCGAAATAAAGGCGATTTTCACCAAGTCCATAAAGACAGCTGTAACTTTTGATAGGAGACTCGGACACACATATTTCAGGCTTGGCCTTATAGAATTCAACATTTCCATGCTGGGGAAATAGGTTTTGCAGCTGTTTGAGCTAAGATTTTCAAGTTATTCACAAATGAAAACCCATAATGTGTTTCAGGCGAAAACGCACTGTCTCGCCGAAATAAAGGCGATTTTCACCAAGTCCATAAAGACAGCTGTAACTTTTGATAGGAGACTCGGACACATATTTCAGGCTTGGCCTTATAAATTCAACATTTCCATGCTGGGAAATAGGTTTTGCAGCTGTTTGAGCTAAGATTTTCAAGTTATTCACAAAATGAAAACCCATAATGTGTTTCAGGCGAAACGCACTGTCTCGCCGAAATAAAGCGATTTTCACCAAGTCCATAAAGACAGCTGTAACTTTTGATAGGAGACTCGGACACACATATTTCAGGCTTGGCCTTATAAATTCAACATTTCCATGCTGGGGAAATAGGTTTTGCAGCTGTTTGAGCTAAGATTTTCAAGTTATTCACAAAATGAAAACCCATAATGTGTTTCAGGCGAAAGCACTGTGTCTCGCCGAAATAAAGGCGATTTTCACCAAGTCCATAAAGACAGCTGTAACTTTTGATATAGAGACTCGGACACACATATTTCAGGCTTGGCCTTATAGAATTCAACATTTCCATGCTGGGGAAATAGGTTTTGCAGCTGTTTGAGCTAAGATTTTCAAGTTATTCACCAAATGAAAACCCATAATGTGTTTCAGGCGAAAGCACTGTCTCGCCGAAATAAAGCGATTTTCACAGTCCATAAAGACAGCTGTAACTTTTGATAGGAGACTCGGACACACATATTTCAGGCTTGGCCTTATAAATTCAACATTTCCATGCTGGGGAAATAGGTTTTGCAGCTGTTTGAGCTAAGATTTTCAAGTTATTCACAAAATGAAAACCCATAATGTGTTTCAGGCGAGAAACGCACTGTCTCGCCGAAATAAAGGCGATTTTCACCAAGTCCATAAAGACAGCTGTAACTTTTGATAGGAGACTCGGACACACATATTTCAGGCTTGGCCTTATAAATTCAACATTTCCATGCTGGGGAAATAGGTTTTGCAGCTGTTTGAGCTAAGATTTTCAAGTTATTCACAAATGAAAACCCATAATGTGTTTCAGGCGAGAAACGCACTGTCTCGCCGAAATAAAGCGATTTTCACCAAGTCCATAAAGACAGCTGTAACTTTTGATAGGAGACTCGGACACACATATTTCAGGCTTGGCCTTATAAATTCAACATTTCCATGCTGGGGAAATAGGTTTTGCAGCTGTTTGAGCTAAGATTTTCAAGTTATTCACAAATGAAAACCCATAATGTGTTTCAGCGAAGCACTGTCTCGCCGAAATAAAGCGATTTTCACCAAGTCCATAAAGACAGCTGTAACTTTTGATAGGAGACTCGGACACACATATTCAGGCTTGGCCTTATAAATTCAACATTTCCATGCTGGGGAAATAGGTTTTGCAGCTGTTTGAGCTAAGATTTTCAAGTTATTCACAAAATGAAAACCCATAATGTGTTTCAGGCGAAACGCACTGTCTCTTGAAAATAAAGCGATTTTCACCAAGTCCATAAAGACAGCTGTAACTTTTGATAGGAGACTCGGACACACATATTTCAGGCTTGGCCTTATAAATTCAACATTTCCATGCTGGGGAAATAGGTTTTGCAGCTGTTTGAGCTAAGATTTTCAAGTTATTCACAAAATGAAAACCCATAATGTGTTTCAGGCGAAACGCACTGTCTCGCCGAAATAAAGCGATTTTCACCAAGTCCATAAAGACAGCTGTAACTTTTGATAGGAGACTCGGACACACATATTTCAGGCTTGGCCTTATAAATTCAACATTTCCATGCTGGGGAAATAGGTTTTGCAGCTGTTGAGCTAAGATTTTCAAGTTATTCACAAAATGAAAACCCATAATGTGTTTCAGGCGAAAACGCACTGTCTCGCCGAAATAAGGCGATTTTCACCAAGTCCATAAAGACAGCTGTAACTTTTGATAGGAGACTCGGACACACATATTTCAGGCTTGGCCTTATAAATTCAACATTTCCATGCTGGGGAAATAGGTTTTGCAGCTGTTTGAGCTAAGATTTTCAAGTTATTCACAAAATGAAAACCCATAATGTGTTTCAGGCGAGAAACGCACTGTCTCGCCGAAATAAGGCGATTTTCACCAAGTCCATAAAGACAGCTGTAACTTTTGATAGGAGACTCGGACACACATATTTCAGGCTTGGCCTTATAAATTCAGCATTTCCATGCTGGGGAAATAGGTTTTGCAGCTGTTTGAGCTAAGATTTTCAAGTTATTCACAAAATGAAAACCCATAATGTGTTTCAGGCGAGAACTTTCAAATGCATGTAATAGCGAGAACGCACTGTCTCGCCGAAATAAGGCGATTTTCACCAAGTCCATAAAGACAGCTGTAACTTTTGATAGGAGACTCGGACACACATATTTCAGGCTTGGCCTTATAAATTCAACATTTCCATGCTGGGGAAATAGGTTTTGCAGCTGTTTGAGCTAAGATTTTCAAGTTATTCACAAATGAAAACCCATAATGTGTTTCAGGAGAAACCATTCAAATGCTGTCTAGGAGACTCGAAACATATTTCAGCTTGGCTGTCTCGCCGAAATAAGGCGATTTTCACCAAGTCCATAAAGACAGCTGTAACTTTTGATAGGAGACTCGGACACACATATTTCAGGCTTGGCCTTATAGAATTCAACATTTCCATGCTGGGGAAATAGGTTTTGCAGCTGTTTGAGCTAAGATTTTCAAGTTATTCACACAAATGAAAACCCATAATGTGTTTCAGGCGAGAAACACTGTCTCGCCGAAATAAAGCGATTTTCACCAAGTCCATAAGACAGCTGTAACTTTTGATAGGAGACTCGGACACACATATTTCAGGCTTGGCCTTATAAATTCAACATTTCCATGCTGGGGAAATAGGTTTTGCAGCTGTTTGAGCTAAGATTTTCAAGTTATTCACAAAATGAAAACCCATAATGTGTTTCAGGCGAAACGCTCGCCGAAAAATACTTTCTAAAGACAGCTGTAACTTTTGATAGGAGACTCGGACACACATTTTATAACCAAGTCCATGCTGGGGAAAGACAGCTGTAACTTTTCAAGATATTCAGACTCGGACACAATGTGTTTCAGGCGAGAAAGCGCACTGTCTCGCCGGCGATTTTCACCAAGTCCATAAACAGCTGTAACTTTTGATAGAATTCACACATATTTTCATGCTTGGGGAAATTCAGGTTTTGCAAATGTTTGAGCTGTTTGAGCTAGATTTTCAAGTTATTCACAAAATGAAAACCCATAATGTGTTTCAGGCGAGAAACGCACTGTCTCGCCGAAATAAAGGCGATTTTCACCAAGTCCATAAAGACAGCTGTAACTTTTGATAGGAGACTCGGACACACATATTTCAGGCTTGGCCTTATAAATTCAACATTTCCATGCTGGGGAAATAGGTTTTGCAGCTGTTTGAGCTAAGATTTTCAAGTTATTCACAAAATGAAAACCCATAATGTGTTTCAGGCGAGAACGCTGTCTCGCCGAAATAAAATAAAGCGATTTTCACCAAGTCCATAAAGACAGCTGTAACTTTTGATAGGAGACTCGGACACATATTTCAGGCTTGGCCTTATAAATTCAACATTTCCATGCTGGGGAAATAGGTTTTGCAGCTGTTTGAGCTAAGATTTTCAAGTTATTCACAAAATGAAAACCCATAATGTGTTTCAGGCGAGAAACGCTGTCTCGCCGAAATAAGGCGATTTTCACCAAGTCCATAAAGACAGCTGTAACTTTTGATAGGAGACTCGGACACATATTTCAGGCTTGGCCTTATAAATTCAACATTTCCATGCTGGGGAAATAGGTTTTGCAGCTGTTTGAGCTAAGATTTTCAAGTTATTCACCAAATGAAAACCCATAATGTGTTTCAGGCGAAAGCACTGTCTCGCGCGAAATAAAGGCGATTTTCACCAAGTCCATAAAGACAGCTGTAACTTTTGATAGGAGACTCGGACACACATATTTCAGGCTTGGCCTTATAAATTCAACATTTCCATGCTGGGGAAATAGGTTTTGCAGCTGTTTGAGCTAAGATTTTCAAGTTATTCACAAAATGAAAACCCATAATGTGTTTCAGGCGAGAAAGCACTGTCTCGCCGAAATAAGGCGATTTTCACCAAGTCCATAAAGACAGCTGTAACTTTTGATAGGAGACTCGGACACACATATTTCAGGCTTGGCCTTATAAATTCAACATTTCCATGCTGGGGAAATAGGTTTTGCAGCTGTTTGAGCTAAGATTTTCAAGTTATTCACAAAATGAAAACCCATAATGTGTTTCAGGCGAGAAAGCACTGTGTCTCGCCGAAATAAAGCGATTTTCACCAAGTCCATAAAGACAGCTGCTGTAACTTTTGATAGGAGACTCGGACACACATATTTCAGGCTTGGCCTTATAAATTCAACATTTCCATGCTGGGGAAATAGGTTTTGCAGCTGTTTGAGCTAAGATTTTCAAGTTATTCACAAAATGAAAACCCATAATGTGTTTCAGGCGAGAAACACTGTCTGTCTCGCCGAATAAAGCGATTTTCACCAAGTCCATAAAGACAGCTGTAACTTTTGATAGGAGACTCGGACACACATATTTCAGGCTTGGCCTTATAGATTCAACATTTCCATGCTGGGGAAATAGGTTTTGCAGCTGTTTGAGCTAAGATTTTCAAGTTATTCACAAAATGAAAACCCATAATGTGTTTCAGGCGAACTCCATTCAAATGCATGTAATAGCGAAACGCTCTGTCTCGCCACGATAAAGGCGATTTTCACCAAGTCCATAAAGACAGCTGTAACTTTTGATAGGAGACTCGGACACACATATTTCAGGCTTGGCCTTATAGAATTCAACATTTCCATGCTGGGAAATAGGTTTTGCAGCTGTTTGAGCTAAGATTTTCAAGTTATTCACAAAATGAAAACCCATAATGTGTTTCAAATGCAGGCGAAACGCTGTCTCGCTTGAAATAAGCGATTTTCACCAAGTCCATAAAGACAGCTGTAACTTTTGATAGGAGACTCGGACACACATATTTCAGGCTTGGCCTTATAAATTCAACATTTCCATGCTGGGGAAATAGGTTTTGCAGCTGTTTGAGCTAAGATTTTCAAGTTATTCACAAAATGAAAACCCATAATGTGTTTCAGGCGAAAACACTGTCTCGCCGAAATAAGGCGATTTTCACCAAGTCCATAAAGACAGCTGTAACTTTTGATAGGAGACTCGGACACATATTTCAGGCTTGGCCTTATAAATTCAACATTTCCATGCTGGGGAAATAGGTTTTGCAGCTGTTTGAGCTAAGATTTTCAAGTTATTCACAAAATGAAAACCCATAATGTGTTTCAGGCGAGAAACGCACTGTCTCGCCTTGAATAAAGGCGATTTTCACCAAGTCCATAAAGACAGCTGTAACTTTTGATAGGAGACTCGGACACACATATTTCAGGCTTGGCCTTATAAATTCAACATTTCCATGCTGGGAAATAGGTTTTGCAGCTGTTTGAGCTAAGATTTTCAAGTTATTCACAAAATGAAAACCCATAATGTGTTTCAGGCGAGAAACGCACTGTCTCGCCGAAATAAGGCGATTTTCACCAAGTCCATAAAGACAGCTGTAACTTTTGATAGGAGACTCGGACACACATATTTCAGGCTTGGCCTTATAAATTCAACATTTCCATGCTGGGGAAATAGGTTTTGCAGCTGTTTGAGCTAAGATTTTCAAGTTATTCACAAAATGAAAACCCATAATGTGTTTCAGGCGAGAAACGCACTGTCTCGCCCGAAATAAGGCGATTTTCACCAAGTCCATAAAGACAGCTGTAACTTTTGATAGGAGACTCGGACACATATTTCAGGCTTGGCCTTATAGAATTCAGCATTTCCATGCTGGGGAAATAGGTTTTGCAGCTGTTTGAGCTAAGATTTTCAAGTTATTCACAAAATGACTTGGCCTTATAGAATTCAGCATTTCCATGCTGGGGAAATAGGTTTTGCAGCTGTTTGAGCTAAGATTTTCAAGTTATTCACAAAATGAAAACCCATAATGTGTTTCAGGCGAGAACGCACTGTCTCGCCCGAAATAAGGCGATTTTCACCAAGTCCATAAAGACAGCTGTAACTTTTGATAGGAGACTCGGACACACATTTTCAGGCTTGGCCTTATAGAATTCAGCATTTCCATGCTGGGGAAATAGGTTTTGCAGCTGTTTGAGCTAAGATTTTCAAGTTATTCACAAAATGAAAACCCATAATGTGTTTCAGGCGAGAACGCACTGTCTCCGGCCGATAAAGGCGATTTTCACCAAGTCCATAAAGACAGCTGTAACTTTTGATAGGAGACTCGGACACACATATTTCAGGCTTGGCCTTATAGAATTCAGCATTTCCATGCTGGGGAAATAGGTTTTGCAGCTGTTTGAGCTAAGATTTTCAAGTTATTCACAAAATGAAAACCCATAATGTGTTTCAGGCGAGAAACGCGCTGTCTCGCCGAAATAAGGCGATTTTCACCAAGTCCATAAAGACAGCTGTAACTTTTTGATAGGAGACTCGGACACATATTTCAGGCTTGGCCTTATAGAATTCAGCATTTCCATGCTGGGGAAATAGGTTTTGCAGCTGTTTGAGCTAAGATTTTCAAGTTATTCACAAAATGAAAACCCATAATGTGTTTCAGGCGAGAAACGCACTGTCTCGCCGAAATAAGGCGATTTTCACCAAGTCCATAAAGACAGCTGTAACTTTTTGATAGGAGACTCGGACACATATTTCAGGCTTGGCCTTATAGAATTCAGCATTTCCATGCTGGGGAAATAGGTTTTGCAGCTGTTTGAGCTAAGATTTTCAAGTTATTCACAAATGAAAACCCATAATGTGTTTCAGGCGAGAAACGCACTGTCTCGCCGAAATAAGGCGATTTTCACCAAGTCCATAAAGACAGCCGTAACTTTTGATAGAGACTCGACACACATATTTCAGGCTTGGCCTTATAGAATTCAGCATTTCCATGCTGGGGAAATAGGTTTTGCAGCTGTTTGAGCTAAGATTTTCAAGTTATTCACCAAATGAAAACCCATAATGTGTTTCAGGCGAGAAACGCACTGTCTCGCCGAAATAAGGCGATTTTCACCAAGTCCATAAAGACAGCTGTAACTTTTGATAGGAGACTCGGACACATATTTCAGGCTTGGCCTTATAGAATTCAGCATTTCCA
>NW_024108756.1:0-21000 GCF_013358895.1 Oreochromis aureus | reverse complement strand
CCCCCTCAACCCTAACCCTAACCCCAACCCTAACCCTAACCCTAACCCTAACCCCTAACCCTAACCCCCAACCCCTAACCCTAACCCTAACCCTAACCCTAACCCTAACCCTAACCCTAGCCCTGTTGACCTTACCTACCTTCCTCCCCTGACCTTAACCTCTCCCCTCTCCTGCCCTAACCCTAATTTTGGGCGTAAGGCCTCCCCTAGAAAAAACAAAGAAAAGCCAAAAAAATGGAAAAATATGAAAAAACATAAATAAAATGAAACCCAGAGTGGTTACTTAGGATGGGGGTGCCAGAGACTAAATAGAAGTACAGAGTGGAACTAAGGACAGGGGGTGCCATATTTTTGAGAAGCTTTCCTCCCCAAATAGGGTTGAGATGGGCTATATTCCTCCCCAATTAGGGTTGAGATGAAAAAAGTGCAGAGAAAAAAATGCACAGTATAGAGAAGGACAAACAAGGGATAGACAGTCCAAAAAGATAAATAATATTCCTCCCCAATTAGGGTCGAGATGAAAAAAGTGCAGAGAAAAAAATGCACAGTGTGGAGAAAGACAACCAAGGGATAGAAAGTCCAGAGAAAAAAACCTACAGTCAGAGAAGCCTATAAATAGAGGACAATACGGTCCCTGAAGTCATTGAGCCCAGCCTGATGAAGGCACATAGACGCCGAAACGTCGCGACGGGCTCAGTTGGAACACTAAATGGCCACTACCACCCAATGATGGGTAATTTTTTGACTTGGGGGCATCAGTGCCCACCACCATTATATCCCTCCGGGGCATGCTGTGGGGAACCTGACCGCCCGGGATGGGAGCAGGTACGACAGTGCATTGGAGCCCGACTCTTCGGGACCGGACTCCCACTTTGTATTCCCTTAACCACTCTGCTTTCTGAACACAAAGTTCAATTCGCCCTAACCTTAACCGCTCGGACACCTAGTGGGAGATGAGGACTGGGCATACCCCACCCCTGTGATGAGCCCTAACCTTAACCAAACCCCCTCTCCTCTTTACCCCTCCTCCCCTCACCCCCCTTCTTCAACCCCATCCATGGGACCCCGCCTGAGCCTCACTGGGGTCTCTGGAGACCTGAGATGGGCGCAGGTATGGTTCAGCACCGGAGCTCGGCCCCTTCGGGACCATGCTCCCAAACTCGATTTCCCCTAACCGCCCGTGCCGCCTGACCGCCCGCTTGGTTCTCTGGGACCCCTCACGGTGATGTTCTATAGGAAAACACAAACAACACACACTATTATATCAACTCTATAACCTGTATAAAGTTCAGGGGTCATAAGGTCAATGATGTAAGACGGTATGGATTTTATGCATTACATGCCTGTTCTTTGCTGTTGTTATGACTGTTCCTCAACCCCTATGTCAATTTCAGGTTGCACTAACCTCCCTAATTTGGGACGATGGACCGTTAAAACACTTTATGCACGGTACACTAGACACTGTATATATGAACTGTACATTCTACTGTACTGATGGACTATTTGTAGGCAAACGCCTCATGATCAGACAGTTGGACTGCTCTTTGTGAGAAAATCTCCCACAGAGTTGAACTGTGCAATATTTTATGGTGGCTGAATGCAGTCAATTCTCTGTGTTTAAAAGACTGAGTGCAAAGACTTTTTTCAATATGACGCTGACAGTCTGTTCTCCCGAGGTCCGTGAACGCAGCACCTGCGCATGCGACCGCCACGGCCCTGATGCCACAGCGCCCTTTAAAATGTACACCGCGTGGACCACTGATTGGTTACAGGCACGCGACCACCCTGAGCATTGTGGGCAGTGTGGTCCAACCCTGTGCAGACTTTCATGGACGCCATTCGGACAGCACGCAATCTGCTCCGGACACTTGGTGAAATCGTTATTATTGCTTTTGTCACAAGCCAGCCTGAAGAAGGTTCGGTTAGAACCGAAACGTCATGTACTTTGGCTTGTATTATATGTATATAGTTCATTTTTGTATTGATTTATCAACTTTGAGCAACAATAAACCGCTCAGTGATCAAAATCAGTATACGAGTTATCCGTTAGCATAGAGCTGCCTAGCATCACCCACACGGTCGAGTGGGACCAGTGGAGAGAGCTAAAGGTATTAGTGGACGACAACCATGCCCACATATGCTACGGATGGAGAGTGGACCCTCGTTCGCGACGCAGGGGCCGGAGAGGGACCGCGACTGGAGAGCTGAGGAGATCGCACGCAGACCACCTCGCCAAGCAGCTATCCATCTCGAGAGGGTCGGAGGACCCACACGGCGATCAGGAGAGATGATCACCGCAGCGGTGAGTCAGACTTTTCCACGCACCACAGCGGAACTGGGGAGAAACCAGCCGGCAGCAGACCGCTATGCAGCCCGCCAGGAGAGCTGGAGAGAGAGATCGCGACTGGGAGCTGACGAGGACGCACGCCGACCACCTCGGCGCAGCAGCCATCCATCTCGAGAAGGTCGGAGGACCTATGCGGCGGTCGTGAGAGAGGAACACCCCAGTGGTCAGCCAGGCTTTTTCCACGCACCACAGCGGAACCGGGGGAGGGACCGTCCGCACCGGACCGCTATGCAGCCCGCCAGGAGAGCTGGAGAGGAGACCGCGGCTGGAGAGCTGAGGAGGACGACGCCGACCACCTCGATGCAGCAGCTACCCACCGAGAAGGTCGGAGGACCCATGCGGCGGCCGTGGGGGAGGATCACCGCAGCGACGAGCCGGACTTTTTCCACGCACCACAGCGGAGCCGGAGGAGAGAACGGCCGGCGACAGACCGCTATGCAGCCCGGCAAGGAAGTCGGACCGGACGGGACCGACGATTCGAACGGAGAACGGCTCGGGACAATCGGTATGTGAGACGCACTTCGCTGAGCGAGCTGGACCTCCTGTTAACAAAATAATTTCAGATGATCCGGACTTTTCTAAAAGGTCCGCATTATTCACAGACTTATTAAGACAGTACATCATTTGAAAAATGTGACTAGTGACACTTATCCTCCTTCTTTAAACAAAATAGCACACAATTTAAAGACTGTTATTAAACCTGCCGTCCCTACCAAACACACACAAAATAAGATTGAGGAGAACGCTAAAAACTGGGCCCGTACAACCATGGTGATCCTTCGACAACATTATACTCAGAGCGTAGAGGAGGAATTAAAAGCTCTCTGAGTGTTCTAAACAGGACTGGGAGGGCCTGCTCGAGATAGCAACATCCTGGGCCAAGAGGAACCTGGGCCGCCGCCTCCAACCTGACTCTCTGGAACAGGCCAGAGCTGAGATCGTGGCCAAACTGGGGACCTGGGGACTGCCACTTCAACAGAGGAGGTAAACACCACCAGGGCACCTGCACGACAGCCACAAGGGGTGTGAGAGGGATACAGCAGGACACCATTGAACTCCTTAATGAGATACAGGGCCCACCTGCACCCCAAGACAACATCCAAAAACGACGGCAACGATGACGGACCACGCCGCTGGAGACTGGTCACCTTCTTCTGAGATGGAGCAGGAACAAGAGAGGAACTGACACCTTCCTCCCTCCAGAATCTTCACAACCAGCAGAGCCCAATCTGGCCACACCAAGGAGCAGAGGGTGTTGAGATTCGCCGCCTCGATCCCAGAGACGCCATCCCAGGAACGGCCATGTTCTCCCTCCATCCAACCACCACAATCTGGTGAAATTATGGACACTGAGGGACTGGACTTCACACAGGGGAAGTCACCCCAAAAAGACAAAGCGGGTTAACACTTTGACAGTGGCTAAACCGCAACCAGTGTCTCACCCGGGACCATCTCGCAGCGGCTTAGACAGACTGACTTCCTGTGTGCAAACCCGGCTTCAGCTTCAAGCAGCAGAGAATCATCATCTTCTTCATCATCTCTTCCTCCTTCACCAGCCTCGCCGACAGCAGGTGCGGACGCCGACCAGACATCCCAACACACACAGGAAATTGAGAGACTGGCACCTGCATGTGAAAGAGCCCTGGCTCGTCGTCGGCGATTCTAATGTTAGCAGACTGCCCCCTTGCAGCTGACAGTTTGCAGATCGATGGCTTCCCGGGAGCCAAATGGTGGCATGCAGAGTACCTCCTGGAGAAAGCCACTATTGCCACACCGGTGACAAAACTAATCCTGTCTTTTTGGCATTAATAACAGGTCCCAGAGAGACAAGAATGTGCCAGTGTTGGAACTGAAAAGGGCCCTGAAAGTAGCCCGGCAGAAGTTCCCTGAGGCTGACATTTATGTGCCTGAGATTAACTTTTCTTCTGCTCTTTCTCAGGTGGAAAAGGACACTTTGATGTACTTGAACACTTTCATTACAGGACTAAAAGATCACATTCCAGCCCTCACCTCAGACATTTTCACTACAGAAGAGGATGACATTCACTGGTCATATGGAACTTCAGAGGCAATGTTACAACACTGGGAGATGTATGTAAATGGGGAGTCCCCATAAGCCTGACACATCGGGAGGGGTCAAGTGATTTACATGTTGTTGATGGTGTTATGAACTTGTCCAAAAATTCGTCCTTCCACTGCTCAGCGGAGCCTGCTGAATAGAGGCCTGACTTTTATCCCCACAAAAGGCTACAACAAAACTTACAATTACAATGCAAATATGACATTCAGCAGTACCATAGGAGGATCAAATTGGCTGCCTTTTATGGAGATAAAGAGGAGACTCAATCTCAGCCCTTCACTCCAAAATCATACTGGTCCCCGCCCAATGCTCAGCTCCCACCCCAAATTTTACTTTGATCAAAACAGATAATGAATATTTTCAAAACCACTTTCATGTAGACCGAGTTAAACCCAATTTGACAGTAGAAGAGACAAAAGCTCTAACAGAATTGAAACAAAACAAGCAAATTATTATAAAACCGCAGACAAAGGAAGCGCAGTTGTAATTTTGGACAGGGACCAGTATTTGGAGGAAGGCTACAGACAATTAAACGACAAAACATATTATTTAAAATTAAAAAACCCATTTACCACGAAACAATTCCAATGGTGGAAAAATCATTAACAACTTACACCAAAAGAAATTTATAAACCTAAAACAAAAGAACTATTTGCTGGGCTCCGCTGAACCAAGGGGAAGGTTTTTATATGCTGCCTAAGATCCACAAGGATCCGGCAAATGGAGTGTCCCTTTCAGGTGCCCCCAGGACGACTCAATCGCCTCAGACTGTGATAGTGAGACTTACTATACAGCTGAGTACTTGGATTATTTCTCTGACTCCTTTATCCACAAAACATGCGAGCTATATTAAAGATACATATGATTTTGTGGATAAAGTGAAGCAAATAGAAGTCCCCATTGATTCTTTTCTGTTTTCCATAGATATTGACAGCCTTTACACAAACATTGACATTGGTGAAGGCATTGACTCCATTAAGAGAGTCTTTCAAAGATACCCGGATAAGAAAAGGCCAGAAAAGAATTACTACAACTTTTAGAAATAAATCTCACAAGGAACGACTTTGAATTCAATGGTGACTTCTATCTACAAGTCAAGGGGACAGCCATGGGGAAAAAGTTTGCCCCAGCATATGCAAATATCTTCATGGCAGAGTGGGAGACTGTTGCGTTAAATAAATGCATCAAGAAGCCTCTGTACTATTATCGCTTCCTGGATGACATATGGGGTGTCTGGCCACATTCTGAGCAGGATTTTGAGATGTTTCTTGAGACCTTAAATGACCACAATGCCTCTATTAAGCTTAAATCGACCATTAGTAAGACCTCTATTGATTTTCTGGACACGACCACCTTCAAGGGCCCAAATTTCATTAATGACCGTAATTGGATATAAAGGTCTTTTTCAAACCCACGGACACTCATGCCCTGCTATTTAAAACCAGCTTTCATCCTAAACACACATTTGCAGGAATAGTCAAATCCCAACTGTTAAGATTCCACAAAATTTGTACACAAAAGTCTGATTTTGGAGCGGCTGTTAAGACCCTGTTCTCTGCTCTCTCCACTAGGGGTACTGTTGGTCCTTCCTAAGGAGGTGCTTTAAGTCCTTTCTGCATGCAAAACCAATTGATGTTTCCCTCTGCTTCCAGTGGTCATTACATATGCTCCTTGCACCTGCAAACTAGTCAGGGCTATCAAGAACAGTTTCCAGAGTCTGGCTCAGAATGTACAGACACTTCACAACCACAGGGTAATTGCTGCCTTCAGGAGACATAAGAATCTAGGTGATCTCCTCATCAGAGCCCAAATCTCGCCTCCCTCTGTGCCTAGGCGCAGAGACCAGGGGCAATTTTTCCAGCATCGCAGGTTGGTGCGCAGCCATTCCAATGGTGATGTTTTTCTGTCATTGTGCAAAGGAACCCCGAGGTCCAAAAATTGTGTATATCTGATTACATGTAAGAGGTGTGGAATGCAGTATGTGGGAGAAACAGGAAACACGCTGCTGACTAGATTCACTCAACACAGGTACAACATTACACAGAAAAAGAACACTCACACCCACCTGGTTAGACACTTTTATTACATGGATGGGTCTCTGTATCAGTGACGGCCATCCAGGTTAACTCGAGGTGGACAACGCAGCAGAGGAGGAGAGCTGAGAGGATGTGGATGGCCAAACTGGATACAGTTTATCCAAAGGGCCTGAATGAAAAGGGTTTCAGGAGAAATTGATCCCACGGTTTGTATATAGTTAATGTTTCATTGCTCTTAATTGTCATCAGTTTTATGGTTATTATTGTCACTTGCACTGGGTATCTCAGCTCCTTCATGACTCACTGGGGACATCCTGCCCCTGAAACTGACCCTAACCCTAACCTCAGTGACCCCTGTAATAAACTGGACCCGCCCTAACCTTAACCACTCTGCTTTCTGAACACAAAGTTCAATTCCGCCCCTAACCTTAACCGCCGGACACCTAGTGGGAGATGAGGACTGGGCATACCCCCACCCCTGTGATGAGCCCTAACCTTAACCAAACCCCCTCCTCTTTACCCTCCTCCCTCACCCCCACTTCTTCAACCCCATCCATGGGACCCCGCCTGAGCCTCACTGGGGTCTCTGGAGACCTGAGATGGGCGCAGGTATGGTCAGTGCACTGAGCTCGGCCCCTTCTTCGGGACCATGCTCCCAAACTCGATTTCCCCTAACCGCCCGTGCCGCCTGACCGCCCGCTTGGGTTCTCTGGGACCCCTCACGGTGATGTTCTATAGGAAAACACAAACAACACACACTATTATATCAACTCTATAACCTGTATAAAGTTCAGGGGTCATAAGGTCAATGATGTAAGACGGTATGGATTTTATGCATTACATGCCTGTTCTTTGCTGTTGTTATGACTGTTCCTCAACCCCTATGTCAATTTCAGGTTGCACTAACCTCCCTAATTTGGGACGATGGACCGTTAAAACACTTTATGCACGGTACACTAGACACTGTATATATGAACTGTACATTCTACTGTACTGATGGACTATTTGTAGGCAAACGCCTCATGATCAGACAGTTGGACTGCTCTTTGTGAGAAAATCTCCCACAGAGTTGAACTGTGCAATATTTTATGGTGGCTGAATGCAGTCAATTCTCTGTGTTTAAAAGACTGAGTGCAAAGACTTTTTTCAATATGACGCTTGACAGTCTGTTCTCCCGAGGTCCGTGAACGCAGCACCTGCGCGTGCGACCGTTTACGGCCCTGATGCCACAGCGTCCTTTAAAATGTACACTGCGTGGACCACTGATTGGTTACAGGCACGCGACCACCCTGAGCATTGTGGGCAGTGTGGTCCAACCCTGTGCAGACTTTCATGGACGCCATTCGACAGCACGAAATCTGCTCCGGACACTTGGTGAAATCACTTATTGCTTTTGTCACAAGCCAGCCTGAAGAAGGTTCGGTTAGAACCGAAACGTCGCGACTTTGGCTTGTATTATATGTATATAGTTCATTTTGTATTGATTTATCAACTTTGAGCAACAATAAACCGCTCAGTGATCAAAATCAGTATACGAGTTATCCGTTAGCATAGAGCTGCCTAGCATCACCCACACGGTCGAGTGGGACCAGTGGAGAGAGCTAAAGGTATTAGTGGACGCATAACCATGCCCACATATGCTACGGATGGAGAGTGGACCCTCGTTCGGCGACGCAGGGGCCGGAGAGGGGACCGCGACTGGAGAGCTGAGGAGATCGCACGCAGACCACCTCGCCGAAGCAGCTATCCATCTCGAGAGGGTCGGAGGACCTACACGGCGATCAGGAGAGATGATCACCGCAGCGGTGAGTCAGACTTTTTCCACGCACCACAGCGGAACCGGGGGAGAAACCAGCCGGCAGCAGACCGCTATGCAGCCCGCCAGGAGAGCTGGAGAGGAGATCGCGACTGGGGAGCTGACGAGGACGCACGCCGACCACCTCGGCGCAGCAGCCATCCATCTCGAGAAGGTCGGAGGACCTATGCGGCGGTCGTGAGAGAGGAACACCCCAGTGGTCAGCCAGGCTTTTTCCACGCACCACAGCGGAACCGGGAGGGACCGTCCGCACCGGACCGCTATGCAGCCCGCCAGGAGAGCTGGAGAGGAGACCGCGGCTGGAGAGCTGAGGAGGACGTACGCCGACCACCTCGATGCAGCAGCTACCCACCTCGAGAAGGTCGGAGGACCTATGCGGCGGCCGTGGGGGAGGATCACCGCAGCGACGAGCCGGACTTTTTCCACGCACCACAGCGGGAGCCGGAGGAGAGAACGGCGGCGACAGACCGCTATGCAGCCCGGCAAGGAAGTCGGACCGGACGGGACCGACGATTCGAACGGAGAACGGCTCGGGACAATCGGTATGTGAGACGCACTCGCGCTGAGCGAGCTGGACCTCCTGTTAACAAAATACTTTCAGATGATCCGGACTTTTCTAAAAGGTCCGCATTATTCACAGACTTATTAAGACAGTACATCATTTGAAAAATGTGACTAGTGACACTTATCCTCCTTCTTTAAACAAAATAGCACACAATTTAAAGACTGTTATTAAACCTGCCGTCCCTACCAAACACACACAAAATAAGATTGAGGAGAACGCTAAAAACTGGGCCCGTGCAAACCATGGTGATCCTTCGACAACATTATACTCAGAGCGTAGAGGAGGAATTAAAAGCTCTCTCTGAGTGTTCTAAACAGGACTGGGAGGGCCCGTTCGAGATAGCAACATCCTGGGCCAAGAGGAACCTGGGCCGCCGCCCCAACCTGACTCTCTGGAACAGGCCAGAGCTGAGATCGTGGCCAAACTGGGGACCTGGGGACTGCCACTTCAACAGAGGAGGTAAACACCACCAGGGCACCTGCACGACAGCCACAAGGGGTGTGAGAGGGATACAGCAGGACACCATTGAACTCCTTAATGAGATACAGGGCCCACCTGCACCCCGCACAACATCCAAAAAACGACGGCAACGATGACGGACCACGCCGCTGGAGACTGGTCACCTTCTTCTGAGATGGAGCAGGAACAAGAGAGGGAACTGACACCTTCCTCCCCTCCAGAATCTTCACAACCAGCAGAGCCCAATCTGGCCACACCGAAGGAGCAGAGGGTGTTGAGATTCGCCGCCTCGATCCCAGAGACGCCATCCCAGGAACGGCCATGTTCTCCTCCATCCAACCACCACAATCTGGTGAAATTATGGACACTGAGGGACTGGACTTCACACAGGGGAAGTCACCCCAAAAGACAAAGCGGGTTAACACTTTGACAGTGGCTAAACCGCAACCAGTGTCTCACCCGGGACCATCTCGCAGCGGCTTAGACAGACTGACTTCCTGTGTGCAAACCCGGCTTCAGCTTCAAGCAGCAGAGGAATCATCATCTTCTTCATCATCTCTTCCTCCTTCACCAGCCTCGCCGGGACAGCAGGTGCGGACGCCGACCAGACATCCCAACACACACAGGAAATTGAGAGACTGGCACCTGCATGTGAAAGAGCCCTGGCTCGTCGTCGGCGATTCTAATGTTAGCAGACTGCCCCTTGCAGCTGACAGTTTGCAGATCGATGGCTTCCCGGGAGCCAAATGGTGGCATGCAGAGTACCTCCTGGAGAAAGCCACTATTGCCACACCGTGACAAAACTAATCCTGTCTTTTGGCATTAATAACAGGTCCCAGAGAGACAAGAATGTGCCAGTGTTGGAACTGAAAAGGGCCCTGAAAGTAGCCCGGCAGAAGTTCCCTGAGGCTGACATTTATGTGCCTGAGATTAACTTTTCTTCTGCTCTTTCTCAGGTGGAAAAGGACACTTTGATGTACTTGAACACTTTCATTACAGGACTAAAAGATCACATTCCAGCCCTCACCTCAGACATTTTCACTACAGAAGAGGATGACATTCACTGGTCATATGGAACTTCAGAGGCAATGTTACAACACTGGGAGATGTATGTAAATGGGGAGTCCCCATAAGCCTGACACATCGGGAGGGGTCAAGTGATTTACATGTTGTTGATGGTGTTATGAACTTGTCCAAAAATTCCGTCCTTCCACTGCTCAGCGGAGCCTGCTGAATAGAGGCCTGACTTTATCCCCACAAAAGGCTACAACAAAACTTACAATTACAATGCAAATATGACATTCAGCAGTACCATAGGAGGATCAAATTGGCTGCCTTTTTATGGAGATAAAGAGGAGACTCAATCTCAGCCCTTCACTCCAAAATCATACTGGTCCCCGCCCAATGCTCAGCTCCCACCCCAAATTCTTACTTTGATCAAAACAGATAATGAATATTTTCAAAACCACTTTCATGTAGACCGAGTTAAACCCAATTTGACAGTAGAAGAGACAAAAGCTCTAACAGAATTGAAACAAAACAAGCAAATTATTATAAAACCGCAGACAAAGGAAGCGCAGTTGTAATTTTGGACAGGGACCAGTATTTGGAGGAAGGCTACAGACAATTAAACGACAAAACATATTATTTAAAATTAAAAACCCATTTACCACGAAACAATTCCAATGGTGGAAAAATCATTAACAACTTACACCAAAAGAAATTTATAAACCTAAAACAAAAGAACTATTTGCTGGGCTCCGCTGAACCAAGGGAAGGCTCTTTTATATGCTGCCTAAGATCCACAAGGATCCGGCAAATGGAGTGTCCCCTTCAGGTGCCCCCAGGACGACCAATCGCCTCAGACTGTGATAGTGAGACTTACTATACAGCTGAGTACTTGGATTATTTCTGACTCCTTTATCCACAAAACATGCGAGCTATATTAAAGATACATATGATTTTGTGGATAAAGTGAAGCAAATAGAAGTCCCCATTGATTCTTTTCTGTTTTCCATAGATATTGACAGCCTTTACACAAACATTGACATTGGTGAAGGCATTGACTCCATTAAGAGAGTCTTTCAAAGATACCCGGATAAGAAAAGGCCAGAAAAGAATTACTACAACTTTTAGAAATAAATCTCACAAGGAACGACTTTGAATTCAATGGTGACTTCTATCTACAAGTCAAGGGGACAGCCATGGGGAAAAAGTTTGCCCCAGCATATGCAAATATCTTCATGGCAGAGTGGGAGACTGTTATGTTAAATAAATGCATCAAGAAGCCTCTGTACTATTATCGCTTCCTGGATGACATATGGGGTGTCTGGCCACATTCTGAGCAGGATTTTGAGATGTTTCTTGAGACCTTAAATGACCACAATGCCTCTATTAAGCTTAAATCGACCATTAGTAAGACCTCTATTGATTTTCTGGACACGACCACCTTCAAGGGCCCAAATTTCATTAATGACCGTGAATTGGATATAAAGGTCTTTTTCAAACCCACGGACACTCATGCCCTGCTATTTAAAACCAGCTTTCATCCTAAACACACATTTGCAGGAATAGTCAAATCCCAACTGTTAAGATTCCACAAAATTTGTACACAAAAGTCTGATTTTGGAGCGGCTGTTAAGACCCTGTTCTCTGCTCTCTCCACTAGGGGGTACTGTTGGTCCTTCCTAAGGAGGTGCTTTTAAGTCCTTTCTGCATGCAAAACCAATTGATGTTTCCCCTCTGCTTCCAGTGGTCATTACATATGCTCCTTGCACCTGCAAACTAGTCAGGGCTATCAAGAACAGTTTCCAGAGTCTGGCTCAGAATGTACAGACACTTCACAACCACAGGGTAATTGCTGCCTTCAGGAGACATAAGAATCTAGGTGATCTCCTCATCAGAGCCCAAATCTCGCCTCCTCTGTGCCTAGGCGCAGAGACCAGGGCAATTTTTCCAGCATCGCAGGTTGGTGCGCAGCCATTCCAATGGTGATGTTTTTCTGTCATTGTGCAAAGGAACCCCGAGGTCCAAAAATTGTGTATATCTGATTACATGTAAGAGGTGTGGAATGCAGTATGTGGGAGAAACAGGAAACACGCTGCTGACTAGATTCACTCAACACAGGTACAACATTACACAGAAAAAGAACACTCACACCCACCTGGTTAGACACTTTTTTTTACATGGATGGGTCTCTGTATCAGTGACGGCCATCCAGGTTAACTCGAGGTGGACAACGCAGCAGAGGAGGAGAGCTGAGAGGATGTGGATGGCCAAACTGGATACAGTTTATCCAAAGGGCCTGAATGAAAAGGGTTTCAGGAGAAATTGATCCCACGGTTTGTATATAGTTAATGTTTCATTGCTCTTAATTGTCATCAGTTTTATGGTTATTATTGTCACTTGCACTGGGTATCTCAGCTCCTTCATGACTCACTGGGGACATCCTGCCCCTGAAACTGACCCTAACCCTAACCTCAGTGACCCCTGTAATAAACTGGACCCGCCCTAACCTTAACCACTCTGCTTTCTGAACACAAAGTTCAATTCCGCCCTAACCTTAACCGCCGGACACCTAGTGGGAGATGAGGACTGGGCATACCCCACCCCTGTGATGAGCCCTAACCTTAACCAAACCCCCTCCCTCTTTACCCCTCCTCCCTCACCCCCACTTCTTCAACCCCATCCATGGGACCCCGCCTGAGCCTCACTGGGGTCTCTGGAGACCTGAGATGGGCGAGGTATGGTTCAGCACGGAGCTCGCCTTCTTCGGGACCATGCTCCCAAACTCGATTTCCCTAACCGCCCGTGCCGCCTGACCGCCCGCTTGGGTTCTCTGGGACCCCTCACGGTGATGTTCTATAGGAAAACACAAACAACACACACTATTATATCAACTCTATAACCTGTATAAAGTTCAGGGGTCATAAGGTCAATGATGTAAGACGGTATGGATTTTATGCATTACATGCCTGTTCTTTGCTGTTGTTATGACTGTTCCTCAACCCCTATGTCAATTTCAGGTTGCACTAACCTCCCTAATTTGGGACGATGGACCGTTAAAACACTTTATGCACGGTACACTAGACACTGTATATATGAACTGTACATTCTACTGTACTGGATGGACTATTTGTAGGCAAACGCCTCATGATCAGACAGTTGGACTGCTCTTTGTGAGAAAATCTCCCACAGAGTTGAACTGTGCAATATTTTATGGTGGCTGAATGCAGTCAATTCTCTGTGTTTAAAAGACTGAGTGCAAAGACTTTTTTCAATATGACGCTTGACAGTCTGTTCTCCCGAGGTCCGTGAACGCAGCACCTGCGCGTGCGACCGCTTACGGCCCTGATGCCACAGCGTCCTTTAAAATGTACACTGCGTGGACCACTGATTGGTTACAGGCACGCGACCACCCTGAGCATTGTGGGCAGTGTGGTTCAACCCTGTGCAGACTTTCATGGACGCCATTCGACAGCACGAAATCTGCTCCGGACACTTGGTGAAATCACATTATTATTGCTTTTGTCACAAGCCAGCCTGAAGAAGGTTCGGTTAGAACCGAAACGTCGCGACTTTGGCTTGTATTATATGTATATAGTTCATTTTTGTATTGATTTATCAACTTTGAGCAACAATAAACCGCTCAGTGATCAAAATCAGTATACGAGTTATCCGTTAGCATAGAGCTGCCTAGCATCACCCACACGGTCGAGTGGGACCAGTGGAGAGAGCTAAAGGTATTAGTGGACGCACAACCATGCCCACATATGCTACGGATGGAGAGTGGACCTCGTTCGGCGACGCAGGGGCCGGAGAGGGACCGCGACTGGAGAGCTGAGGAGATCGCACGCAGACCACCTCGTCAAGCAGCTATCCATCTCGAGAGGGTCGGAGGACCCACACGGCGATCAGGAGAGATGATCACCGCAGCGGTGAGTCAGACTTTTCCACGCACCACAGCGGAACCGGGGAGAAACCAGCCGGCAGCAGACCGCTATGCAGCCCGCCAGGAGAGCTGGAGAGGAGATCGCGACTGGGGAGCTGACGAGGACGCACGCCGACCACCTCGGCGCAGCAGCCATCCATCTCGAGAAGGTCGGAGGACCTATGCGGCGGTCGTGAGAGAGAACACCCCAGTGGTCAGCCAGGCTTTTTCCACGCACCACAGCGGAACCGGGAGGGACCGTCCGGCACCGGACCGCTATGCAGCCCGCCAGGAGAGCTGGAGAGGAGACCGCGGCTGGAGAGCTGAGGAGGACGACGCCGACCACCTCGATGCAGCAGCTACCCACCTCGAGAAGGTCGGAGGACCTATGCGGCGGCCGTGGGGGAGGATCACCGCAGCGACGAGCCGGACTTTTTCCACGCACCACAGCGGAGCCGGAGGAGAGAACGGCCGGCGACAGACCGCTATGCAGCCCGGCAAGGAAGTCGGACCGACGGGACCGACGATTCGAACGGAGAACGGCTCGACAATCGGTATGTGAGACGCACTCGCGCTGAGCGAGCTGGACCTCCTGTTAACAAAATAATTTCAGATGATCCGGACTTTTCTAAAAGGTCCGCATTATTCACAGACTTATTAAGACAGTACATCATTTGAAAAATGTGACTAGTGACACTTATCCTCCTTCTTTAAACAAAATAGCACACAATTTAAAGACTGTTATTAAACCTGCCGTCCCTACCAAACACACACAAAAATAAGATTGAGGAGAACGCTAAAAACTGGGCCCAGCATAACCATGGTGATCCTTCGACAACATTATACTCAGAGCGAGAGGAGGAATTAAAAGCTCTCTGAGTGTTCTAAACAGGACTGGGAGGGCCTGCTCGAGATAGCAACATCCTGGGCCAAGAGGAACCTGGGCCGCCCAACCTGACTCTCTGGAACAGGCCAGAGCTGAGATCGTGGCCAAACTGGGGACCTGGGGACTGCCACTTCAACAGAGGAGGTAAACACCACCAGGGCACCTGCACGACAGCCACAAGGGGTGTGAGAGGGATACAGCAGGACACCATTGAACTCCTTAATGAGATACAGGGCCCACCTGCACCCCCAAGACAACATCCAAAAAACGACGGCAACGATGACGGACCACGCCGCTGGAGACTGGTCACCTTCTTCTGAGATGGAGCAGGAACAAGAGAGGAACTGACACCTTCCTCCCTCCAGAATCTTCACAACCAGCAGAGCCCAATCTGGCCACACCGAAGGAGCAGAGGGTGTTGAGATTCGCCGCCCGATCCCAGAGACGCCATCCCAGGAACGGCCATGTTCTCCCTCCATCCAACCACCACAATCTGGTGAAATTATGGACACTGAGGGACTGGACTTCACACAGGGGAAGTCACCCCAAAAAGACAAAGCGGGTTAACACTTTGACAGTGGCTAAACCGCAACCAGTGTCTCACCCGGGACCATCTCGCAGCGGCTTAGACAGACTGACTTCCTGTGTGCAAACCCGGCTTCAGCTTCAAGCAGCAGAGGAATCATCATCTTCTTCATCATCTCTTCCTCCTTCACCAGCCTCGCCGGGACAGCAGGTGCGACGCCGACCAGACATCCCAACACACACAGGAAATTGAGAGACTGGCACCTGCATGTGAAAGAGCCCTGGCTCGTCGTCGGCGATTCTAATGTTAGCAGACTGCCCCCTTGCAGCTGACAGTTTGCAGATCGATGGCTTCCCGGGAGCCAAATGGTGGCATGCAGAGTACCTCCTGGAGAAAGCCACTATTGCCACACCGGTGACAAAACTAATCCTGTCTTTTGGCATTAATAACAGGTCCCAGAGAGACAAGAATGTGCCAGTGTTGGAACTGAAAAGGGCCCTGAAAGTAGCCCGGCAGAAGTTCCCTGAGGCTGACATTTATGTGCCTGAGATTAACTTTTCTTCTGCTCTTTCTCAGGTGGAAAAGGACACTTTGATGTACTTGAACACTTTCATTACAGGACTAAAAGATCACATTCCAGCCCTCACCTCAGACATTTTCACTACAGAAGAGGATGACATTCACTGGTCATATGGAACTTCAGAGGCAATGTTACAACACTGGGAGATGTATGTAAATGGGGAGTCCCCATAAGCCTGACACATCGGGAGGGGTCAAGTGATTTACATGTTGTTGATGGTGTTATGAACTTGTCCAAAAATTCCGTCCTTCCACTGCTCAGCGGAGCCTGCTGAATAGAGGCCTGACTTTTATCCCCACAAAAGGCTACAACAAAACTTACAATTACAATGCAAATATGACATTCAGCAGTACCATAGGAGGATCAAATTGGCTGCCTTTTATGGAGATAAAGAGGAGACTCAATCTCAGCCCTTCACTCCAAAATCATACTGGTCCCCGCCCAATGCTCAGCTCCCACCCCAAATTCTTACTTTGATCAAAACAGATAATGAATATTTTCAAAACCACTTTCATGTAGACCGAGTTAAACCCAATTTGACAGTAGAAGAGACAAAAGCTCTAACAGAATTGAAACAAAACAAGCAAATTATTATAAAACCGGCAGACAAAGGAAGCGCAGTTGTAATTTTGGACAGGGACCAGTATTTGGAGGAAGGCTACAGACAATTAAACGACAAAACATATTATTTAAAATTAAAAACCCATTTACCACGAAACAATTCCAATGGTGGAAAAATCATTAACAACTTACACCAAAAGAAATTTATAAACCTAAAACAAAAGAACTATTTGCTGGGCTCCGCTGAACCAAGGGAAGGCTTTTTATATGCTGCCTAAGATCCACAAGGATCCGGCAAAATGGAGTGTCCCTTTCAGGTGCCCCCAGGACGACTCAATCGCCTCAGACTGTGATAGTGAGACTTACTATACAGCTGAGTACTTGGATTATTTTCGACTCCTTTATCCACAAAACATGCGAGCTATATTAAAGATACATATGATTTTGTGGATAAAGTGAAGCAAATAGAAGTCCCCATTGATTCTTTTCTGTTTTCCATAGATATTGACAGCCTTTACACAAACATTGACATTGGTGAAGGCATTGACTCCATTAAGAGAGTCTTTCAAAGATACCCGGATAAGAAAAGGCCAGAAAAGAATTACTACAACTTTTAGAAATAAATCTCACAAGGAACGACTTTGAATTCAATGGTGACTTCTATCTACAAGTCAAGGGACAGCCATGGGGAAAAAGTTTGCCCCAGCATATGCAAATATCTTCATGGCAGAGTGGGAGACTGCTGCGTTAAATAAATGCATCAAGAAGCCTCTGTACTATTATCGCTTCCTGGATGACATATGGGGTGTCTGGCCACATTCTGAGCAGGATTTTGAGATGTTTCTTGAGACCTTAAATGACCACAATGCCTCTATTAAGCTTAAATCGACCATTAGTAAGACCTCTATTGATTTTCTGGACACGACCACCTTCAAGGGCCCAAATTTCATTAATGACCGTAAATTGATATAAAGGTCTTTTTCAAACCCACGGACACTCATGCCCTGCTATTTAAAACCAGCTTTCATCCTAAACACACATTTGCAGGAATAGTCAAATCCCAACTGTTAAGATTCCACAAAATTTGTACACAAAAGTCTGATTTTGGAGCGGCTGTTAAGACCCTGTTCTCTGCTCTCTCCACTAGGGGGTACTGTTGGTCCTTCCTAAGGAGGTGCTTTAAGTCCTTTCTGCATGCAAAACCAATTGATGTTTCCCTCTGCTTCCAGTGGTCATTACATATGCTCCTTGCACCTGCAAACTAGTCAGGGCTATCAAGAACAGTTTCCAGAGTCTGGCTCAGAATGTACAGACACTTCACAACCACAGGGTAATTGCTGCCTTCAGGAGACATAAGAATCTAGGTGATCTCCTCATCAGAGCCCAAATCCCGCCTCCCTCTGTGCCTAGGCGCAGAGACCAGGGCAATTTTTCCAGCATCGCAGGTTGGTGCGCAGCCATTCCAATGGTGATGTTTTTCTGTCATTGTGCAAAGGAACCCCGAGGTCCAAAAATTGTGTATATCTGATTACATGTAAGAGGTGTGGAATGCAGTATGTGGGAGAAACAGGAAACACGCTGCTGACTAGATTCACTCAACACAGGTACAACATTACACAGAAAAAGAACACTCACACCCACCTGGTTAGACACTTTTTATTACATGGATGGGTCTCTGTATCAGTGACGGCCATCCAGGTTAACTCGAGGTGGACAACGCAGCAGAGGAGGAGAGCTGAGAGGATGTGGATGGCCAAACTGGATACAGTTTATCCAAAGGGCCTGAATGAAAAGGGTTTCAGGAGAAATTGATCCCACGGTTTGTATATAGTTAATGTTTCATTGCTCTTAATTGTCATCAGTTTTATGGTTATTATTGTCACTTGCACTGGGTATCTCAGCTCCTTCATGACTCACTGGGGACATCCTGCCCTGAAACTGACCCTAACCCTAACCTCAGTGACCCCTGTAATAAACTGGACTCCGCCCCAACCTTAACCACTCTGCTTTCTGAACACAAAGTTCAATTCCGGCCCTAACCTTAACCGCCGGACACCTAGTGGGAGATGAGGACTGGGCATACCCCACCCCTGTGATGAGCCCTAACCTTAACCAAACCCCCTCTCCTCTTTACCCCTCCTCCCTCACCCCCACTTCTTCAACCCCATCCATGGGACCCCGCCTGAGCCTCACTGGGGTCTCTGGAGACCTGAGATGGGCGCAGGTATGGTTCAGCACTGAGCTCGGCTCCTTCGGGACCATGCTCCCAAACTCGATTTCCCCCTAACCGCCCGTGTCGCCTGACCGCCCGCTTGGTTCTCTGGGACCCCTCACGGTGATGTTCTATAGGAAAACACAAACAACACACACTATTATATCAACTCTATAACCTGTATAAAGTTCAGGGGTCATAAGGTCAATGATGTAAGACGGTATGGATTTTATGCATTACATGCCTGTTCTTTGCTGTTGTTATGACTGTTCCTCAACCCCTATGTCAATTTCAGGTTGCACTAACCTCCCTAATTTGGGACGATGGACCGTTAAAACACTTTATGCACGGTACACTAGACACTGTATATATGAACTGTACATTCTACTGTACTGATGGACTATTTGTAGGCAAACGCCTCATGATCAGACAGTTGGACTGCTCTTTGTGAGAAAATCTCCCCACAGAGTTGAACTGTGCAATATTTTATGGTGGCTGAATGCAGTCAATTCTCTGTGTTTAAAAGACTGAGTGCAAAGACTTTTTCAATATGACGCTTGACAGTCTGTTCTCCCGAGGTCCGTGAACGCAGCACCTGCGCGTGCGACCGTTTACGGCCCTGATGCCACAGCGTCCTTTAAAATGTACACTGCGTGGACCACTGATTGGTTACAGGCACGCGACCACCCTGAGCATTGTGGGCAGTGTGGTCCAACCCTGTGCAGACTTTCATGGACGCCATTCGACAGCACGAAATCTGCTCCGGACACTTGGTGAAATCGTTACTATTGCTTTTGTCACAAGCCAGCCTGAAGAAGGTTCGGTTAGAACCGAAACGTCGCGACTTTGGCTTGTATTATATGTATATAGTTCATTTTGTATTGATTTATCAACTTTGAGCAACAATAAACCGCTCAGTGATCAAAATCAGTATACGAGTTATCCGTTAGCATAGAGCTGCCTAGCATCACCCACACGGTCGAGTGGGACCAGTGGAGAGAGCTAAAGGTATTAGTGGACGCACAACCATGCCCACATATGCTACGGATGGAGAGTGGACCTCGTTCGGCGACGCGCAGGGGCCGGAGAGGGACCGCGACTGGAGCTGAGGAGATCGCACGCAGACCACCTCGCCAAGCAGCTATCCATCTCGAGAGGGTCGGAGGACCCACACGGCGATCAGGAGAGATGATCACCGCAGCGGTGAGTCAGACTTTTCCACGCACCACAGCGGAACCGGGAGAAAACCAGCCGGCAGCAGACCGCTATGCAGCCCGCCAGGAGAGCTGGAGAGGAGATCGCGACTGGGGAGCTGACGAGGACGCACGCCGACCACCTCGGCGCAGCAGCCATCCATCTCGAGAAGGTCGGAGGACCTATGCGGCGGTCGTGAGAGAGGAACACCCCAGTGGTCAGCCAGGCTTTTTCCACGCACCACAGCGGAACCGGGAGGGACCGTCCGCACCGGACCGCTATGCAGCCCGCCAGGAGAGCTGGAGAGGAGACCGCGGCTGGAGAGCTGAGGAGGACGTACGCCGACCACCTCGATGCAGCAGCTACCCACCTCGAGAAGGTCGGAGGACCTATGCGGCGGCCGTGGGGGAGGATCACCGCAGCGACGAGCCGGACTTTTTCCACGCACCACAGCGGAGCCGGAGGAGAGAACGGCCGGCGACAGACCGCTATGCAGCCCGGCAAGGAAGTCGGACCGACGGGACCGACGATTCGAACGGAGAACGGCTCGACAATCGGTATGTGAGACGCACTCGCGCTGAGCGAGCTGGACCTCCTGTTAACAAAATAATTTCAGATGATCCGGACTTTTCTAAAAAGGTCCGCATTATTCACAGACTTATTAAGACAGTACATCATTTGAAAAATGTGACTAGTGACACTTATCCTCCTTCTTTAAACAAAATAGCACACAATTTAAAGACTGTTATTAAACCTGCCGTCCCTACCAAACACACACAAAATAAGATTGAGGAGAACGCTAAAAACT
>NW_024108755.1:0-36220 GCF_013358895.1 Oreochromis aureus | reverse complement strand
CATTCAGTGTAGTCTAAAACCATCACAGACATTTGAAAACACATTGCCAAATCCAAAATTCAAAACTCACGTACACGAAACCAAGCCTATAAAGGCTGCGCAGCAGAGAGGAGCTCATTTGGGAGCTGACCGTTGAAGAGACAACATCTCTCTCTCTGTGCATTCCCAGCTTGAAATTCATTGTGCCCCAGCCTGAGGAAGACCTATCTTGGGTCGAAACGTCATGCAGTGGGCACATTAATTCATTGATTTTCACTTATTAAAAATTAAAAACTTTATTAATTTCATTTATTATTTTGTTTAAAAACACCAATTTCATTTACGTTTTTTCTTCTTTTTTTTCTCGCCTTTGTTTGTGATTGTAAATTCATATACACATATTTTTCATATCTAACTAAAATAAATAGCACATCAAAATAATTATTAAATAAAGATAACAAAGGCGACATCAAGAGACACACAAAAAAAAAATTAAAAATTCAAAACATGGGGTCCCGGATGGACTCGGAGGCTGGACGGTGGTGCGTCACGGGAGAGGCGGCTGCCTTCCGTGAGACGTGTCCAGCAGGGGACAAGCGGCAGAGGCAGAGGATGGACAGAGCACCGTCTGGACCCTTCAGGGACCGGACTCAATCCCACATCCCTAACCAGCCAGTGCCTCCTTCGCTTCTAGCCGCTACCTTGGACCACAATCTCGTTCATATGCGGCAGTGACACGTGGGATGAATGCCAGATTTGGATCAGGGGGGTCGACAAGGGCAGCCTAGGTTGGGGACCGTTTTAGGCAGCAGCCCACAGACCCGCTTTTTGGAAAATTAGTGCACGAAAGTTGCACGCAGTGATCAAGATGGTTCACCATCTGCAAAATGTTTCCCAAACCAGGGAAAGCTCATCCACGGATGATTGCTCGAATGGTGGAGGTTTTGGCCTCAATGATTAAGCCCGCATCTCCCACACCACGAACGGTGGATCTCATTTGGGGGAATGCAACAAATTGGGGTTATAACACTTTGCTGATTCTGGAAGAACACTACATGGCAGGCCTGGAGACCATGTTAGTGGATTTAGAAGGGGACTTGGTTCCTGACTGGAAGGTGGCCTTTGAAGTGGCCACACGCTGGGCCCGCAGGAACCTGCCCCGCATAACCCAAGATGTCTTGGACCATGCGGAGGCCTTGATTTCTTCCAGAAGGGAGAGAGAAGGAGATGTGCCTGCACAGCATGACGCACAGGGTCCTGGACAGGAACTTGTGGTAGAGAGCACCAGGGTGGAAAGGCAAGATGCCCAACAGCAGACATCGATGGTGCAAACTGCACACCCGCAGACCGTGAGCAGTGAACAACAATCCTCACCTCACCAGACGGTTGGTACCATGACGGAGGTGATGGTACATGCAGTGCCTCCTTCTCCTGTTCCACAACATGAGCGACCCTTGGAGCAAAGACCGAAACGTAGAGGGTTGCAAAATGCTTGTGTAATTCCACAAGAGGATGATCTCCTACAGATTGAGGAGATCCGGCAGGACTCCCCAAGTGACGGGGGCCGGGGTGAGCCAGCACCAGCCGAAGGGAGCTGGTTGTTGGATGAAGCAATCCAGGAGCACATTGGGGAAGGTGAAATGTTGACACCGGTGAGTGCTCACGCTCGTTCCAGGGAACAATCCCAAGAGATGGAACAACAAATGGGACAGACCAGTACAGTAGGAGCAGTTTCTCCACGAAACACGTCTGAAGACATGTTTACTTCCACACCGAAACCGCAACTCTTGAGAGTGACAAAACATGTCAGAACCGAGCGGAAGATGATAGATTGGGGCCTTAGTGTAAGAAAGAAGTGGCTCATGATAGGGGACTCCAATCTGGCTAGGATTCCGGGATACAGTATCCCGGACCTGCAAATTGACAGTTACCCTGGGGCAAACTTCAGACATGCCCAGGCCTTGATGGCAAAATCCACGAGTGAAGTGGTTGTGGAAAAGGTAGTCTTGGCGTTTGGCCTCAACTGCAAGGGGCAGCGGGCCAAGGAGACTGCAATTAAGCAGCTGCAAGGGGCAGTCAGAGCTGCAAAAAAACACTTCCCATATTCCGAAATTTGGGTCCCGGTGATCAATTATTCTCCTTCGCTTTCGTTGGCAGAACGAACTACTTTGCACACTCTGAACGCTCATATCATGAGGAACCAGCCCTTCATCCCGGCCCTTCCCAGCTCGTCCTTTCAGACTGAATGGGACAACCTGCATTGGACCAGACAAACTGGGAGAGCCATGCTGGAACACTGGGTTTCCCATTTAAACTTAAAATCCCCTTAAGCCTCGTGGAGGAGGGGAACGGGGGTGACAGACCCCGTATGTTTCAGAATGTAATGGTGGTAGCTGAGAACTTCAGTTTATCCAAAGCGCAGCTAGATCTGCTGAACCGTGGGTTAACGTTCATCCCTACAGTGGGAGACAATAGGAAACAAAGGACACAATTGTTATTGGACATACAAAACTATCACAGAAAGATAAAATTGGCCACATATTTTGGAAATAAGGGAAAACGGGAGAAACCACGATTTACACCACCATCACATTGGACACCACCACCACACAAATTACCACCAGAAGTTCATTTTTTGATTAAGCAAGATAATAAGGAAATTCATAAACATGAAAAGATACACAAAGACAAGACAAATCTAACAGAAGATGAAATTCAGGCACTCATAGAATTAAAACACAACAAACACATAGTAATCAAGCCCGCAGACAAGGGGAGTGCGGTTGTCATTTTAGGTAGGGATCAATATATTTTTGAAGCCATGCGTCAGTTGGAGGATACAAATTATTATAGGAAATTAGACAGCCCAATTTACCTGCACACGGTGCCGATGGTGCAACACGTGATAGATCGATTGTACAATAACAAATTCATTAATATCAGGCAGAAACAGTATTTAAAAGGGGAAGTGGAACCCAGAATAAGACGATTTTACATCTTACCCAAAATACACAAGGACCCCGATAAATGGACAATACCATTCAAGATACCGGCTGGGAGACCAATTGTCTCTGATTGTGGGAGTGAGACCTACGCCACGGCCGAGTATATCGATCACTTTCTAAATCCACTCTCAACAAAGCATCCATCATACATAAAAGATACTTACCATTTCATTTCCATAATTAGAAAGTTAAAATTCCTCCAAATTCATTCTTCTTTTCCATTGATATAGACAGTTTATATACCAATATTGAAACGGAAGCTGGTTTAAGAGCAGTTAAAAGATTTTGGCAAATACCCTGACCATCAAAGACCTGATACAGAACTTGTGACTCTACTGGAAATAAATTTGGGACGAAATGATTTTGAATTCAACAATCAGTACTTCCTCCAGGTCAAAGGTGTTGCCATGGGCAAAATTCGCCCCGCCTATGCCAATATCTTCATGGCGGACTGGGAGGAAGCAGCCCTCAACAAGTGTGAGAAGAAACCATTCACATATCTCAGGTACTTAGATGATATATTTGGCATTTGGAACCACTCGGAGGAGGACTTTAAGAAATTCATTAATATACTGGACACTCATGACCCCTCAATTAGGCTTAAATATCGAATTTGATCATCAGTCGATTGACTTCTTAGACACTACTGTGTACAAGGGACAGTCTTTTCACAACCAACAAACACTGGACATTAAGGTATATTTCAAAACGACAGACACCCACTCATTGCTGTTTAAATCCAGTTATCACCCCAGGCACACCTACAAAGGTCTCGTCAAGTCCCAGCTCATTAGGTTCCATCGGATCTGCACTCAAAGGACGGACTTTTTCGAAGCAGTCAGAACCCTCTTCCGGGCTCTTAGGAAGAGGGGATACTCAAGGTCCTTCCTGAGACATTGTCTTAAGACCTTCCACATCCAAAGACCGCAGATCAATAAAGAATGGATTCCACTCATCACCACCTTTTCACCTAGGAGCAGGTTACTCAATTGCAAACTCAAAAATAACTATAAGATGATCATGGAAAACCAGGGTCTCCTGAGTAGATGTCAAGTAATCTCGGCATACAGGAGAAACAGCAACCTCAAGGACCACCTGGTGAGGGCAAGGCTTGCTCCCTTACAGCCGTTGCAGAAGACCACAGTCTTGGCTGGCACCTTCATTAAACTGGACTTTGTGCAAAATAGGCTCAATAAAACTATATTTAAGATCCCTCAGACTTTTTTCGCCATCGCACGCCAATTGTGTGTACATGATTTTTGTTCCAAATGTGACATACAATATATTGGAGAAACCGAAACTCAATATCAACCAGGATGATGCAACACAGGTATAACATCAAAAACAAAAAGAAACACACACACTTTTAGTAAAACATTTCATTTCACATGGATATCATTCGCTAAGGGTATCAGGACTGCAAAGTAATTCGACTTGGACGGAGGGAGAACGAAAGAAGATGGAAAGGAAATGGATACGATTATTGGACACACGAGAACCGGGGACTGAATATGAAATATAATTAGGCACTTCATTCTAAACCCAAAATACAACCCAAATTCTGGTGAACACTATTCGGTGAGAGTCCTTATCCCGTCCGTGCCCAAGCCTAGCTCCAACCTATTCGGGTTGGTTTAATTTAACCCCACCCCAATACTTTACCCTAACCTCAACCCTTATGGCTTAATTTTACCCCCACCCCAATACTTTACCCTAACCTCAACCCTTATGGCTTTATTTAACCCCACCCCATACTTTGCCCTAACCTTAACCACTATGACTTTAACCCCACCCCAATTATTTACCCTAACCCTAACCAATTTTGGGGGTTAATTTCTCTAAAACATAAATAAA
Organism: Oreochromis aureus; assembly: GCF_013358895.1. Lineage (NCBI taxonomy): Eukaryota > Metazoa > Chordata > Actinopteri > Cichliformes > Cichlidae > Oreochromis > Oreochromis aureus. Next base: position 31,382 of record NW_024108755.1, on the reverse strand, counting down.
TAAATAAGTATTTGATTACAATAAACAACAATGTATTATTACATATCACAAACTATTTACAACAAACAACAAATGGGGAATTGGGACATATTGGGGATCAAAAACTTATTAAAACCATTAAAAACACGACATTTGATTTATGACCCTTTTAATCACTTCATAATTTACAGTTAAAACACAACAACAGTCATTAAAATCACACACTTCATTAAAACCCTTAAAAACACAATATTGCTGAAATATACAAACCCAAAATCATAAAAACATAATTCGGTGAAAAAACATACTCATTCAAGTTTAAAATTATAAATATATTTCTCTGCAAACCTACAAAATTCATAAAAACCTAATTGGATTAAAATATAACACTACAAATTTCTAAATCTTATATACATCACTTCAAAAACAATAATTCTTAAAAATCCACATAATTTACAAAATACATTTCATAAAATACAATTTCATTACAAAGGTTAAAAACACACATTCAGTGTAGTCTAAAACCATCACAGACATTTGAAAACACATTGCCAAATCCAAAATTCAAAAACTCACGTGACACGAAACCAAGCCTATAAAGGCTGCGCAGCAGAGAGGAGCTCATTTGGGAGCTGACCGTTGAAGAGACAACATCTCTCTCTCTGTGCATTCCCAGCTTGAAATTCATTGTGCCCCAGCCTGAGGAAGACCTATCTTGGGTCGAAACGTCGCGGCAGTGGGCACATTAATTCATTGATTTTCACTTATTAAAATTAAAAACTTTATTAATTTCATTTATTATTTTTGTTTAAAACAAGAGGCGGCTGCCTTCCGTGAGACGTGTCCAGCAGGGGACAAGCGGAGGGAGGGATGGACCCTGGACCCTTCAGGACACAAAACAACCCCTAACAAAAAACCCTAACCATGGGGGTCCCTAGACAAAAGTCACGTCACAACAAGAAGAAAAACAAATAGAAAAAGAGTGAGACAAGAACACGAAACAACAGGAAAGGATTTAAAGGAAGGGGTGCCATAAACATAAATACAGTGAACATAAGGACGGGATGTCAAAACAGACAGGGGTGCCATTAAAAGATAAAGAAAAACAAAGAGATGAAAGAAAACAAAGAGAAAAACAAGTGAAAGACAAAGAGAAACACAGTGAGAAAAACAAAGATAAAAGAAAAGAGAGAGAAAACAAGTGAAAAACAAAGAAAAAAACAGTAAGACAAAGAGAAAAGTCAAAAGGAAAAGAAAGACAAGTAAAAGCAAAAGAATGTTTCATAAAAACTAAGAAAGAATGTTTAACTAAAAGCACAAATGGGAGGAGCTAAGAAAAGTATAAAAAAGCCAAGGGAGGCAAACAGAAAACAGAAAGACAAGACAAGACACACTGGGTCGGCCTGAAGAAGGCAAAACATGCCGAAACGTCGCGAACGGCCCAGTGAATGCTAAAGTGCACTATAACCCTAGAGAAGGGCAATTTTTTGAACCGGGGCAGGGACACCACCACCCGACCCCATTGATGGCCCGTGCATCTCAGGCTACCAGCTTGCTGGTGGCCTGCTCTTACACAAACCCTTACCAGCCAGTGCCTCGTGGGGTTGGGGGTGCCCCTGCCCTCTATCAAACCCTAACCCTAACCATGGGGGGTCCCTAGACACAAAACGAACAAAAAGACAAAAAAGTCACGTACAAGAAAGAAAAAAAAGAAAAAGAGTGAGACAAGAACACGAAACAACAGGAAAGGATTTAAAGGAAGGGGTGCCATAAACATAAATACAGTGAACATAAGGACGGATGTCAAAACAGACAGGGGTGCCATTAAAAGATAAAGAAAAACAAAGAGATGAAAGAAAACAAAGAGAAAAACAAGTGAAAGACAAAGAGAAACACAGTGAGAAAAACAAAGATAAAAGAAAAGAGAGAGAAAACAAGTGAAAAACAAAGAGAAAAACAGTAAGACAAAGAGAAAAGTCAAAAGGAAAAGAAAGACAAGTAAAAGCAAAAGAATGTTTCATAAAACTAAGAAAGAATGTTTAACTAAAAGCACAAATGGAGGAGCTAAGAAAAGTATAAAAAGCCAAGGGAGGCAAACAGAAAACAGAAAGACAAGACAAGACACACTGGGTCGGCCTGAAGAAGGCAAAAACATGCCGAAACGTCCGCGAACGGCCCAGTGAATGCTAAAGTGCACTATAACCCCAGATAAGGGCAATTTTTGAACCAGGGCAGGGACACCACCACCCAGCCCCATTGATGGCCCGTGCATCAGGCTACCAGCTCGCTGGTGGCCTTCTCACAAAACCTTACCGCCAGTGCCTCATGGGGTTGGGGTGCCCTGCCCTCTATCAAACCCTAACCCTAACCATGGGGGGGTCCCTAGACACAAAACGAACAAAAAAAGACAAAAAGTCACGTACAAGAAAGAAAAACAAATAGAAAAAGAGTGAGACAAGAACACGAAACAACAGGAAAGGATTTAAAGGAAGGGGGTGCCATAAACATAAATACAGTGAACATAAGGACGGGATGTCAAAACAGACAGGGGTGCCATTAAAAGATAAAGAAAACAAAGAGATGAAAGAAAACAAAGAGAAAAACAAGTGAAAGACAAAGAGAAACACAGTGAGAAAAACAAAGATAAAAGAAAAGAGAGAGAAAAAACAAGTGAAAAACAAAGAGAAAAACAGTAAGACAAAGAGAAAAGTCAAAAGGGAAAAGAAAGACAAGTAAAAGCAAAAGAATGTTTCATAAAAACTAAGAAAGAATGTTTAACTAAAAGCACAAATGGGAGGAGCTAAGAAAAGTATAAAAAGCCAAGGGAGGCAAACAGAAAACAGAAAGACAAGACAAGACACACTGGGTCGGCCTGAAGAAGGCAAAAACATGCCGAAACGCCGCGAACGGCCCAGTGAATGCTAAAGTGCACTATAACCCTAGATAAGGGCAATTTTTGAACCAGGGCAGGGACACCACCACCCAGCCCCATTGATGGCCTGCATCAGGCTACCAGCTCGCTGGTGGCCTTCTCTTACACAAAACCCACCGCCAGTGCCTCATGGGGTTGGGGTGCCCCTGCCCTCTATCAAACCCTAACCCTAACCATGGGGGTCCCTAGACACAAAACGAACAAAAAAAGACAAAAGTCACGTACAAGAAAGAAAAACAAATAGAAAAAGAGTGAGACAAGAACACGAAACAACAGGAAAGGATTTAAAGGAAGGGGGTGCCATAAACATAAATACAGTGAACATAAGGACGGATGTCAAAACAGACAGGGGGTGCCATTAAAAGATAAAGAAAAACAAAGAGATGAAAGAAAACAAAGAGAAAAACAAGTGAAAGACAAAGAGAAACACAGTGAGAAAAACAAAGATAAAAGAAAAGAGAGAGAAAAACAAGTGAAAAACAAAGAGAAAAACAGTAAGACAAAGAGAAAAGTCAAAAGGGAAAAGAAAGACAAGTAAAAGCAAAAGAATGTTTCATAAAAAACTAAGAAAGAATGTTTAACTAAAAGCACAAATGGGAGGAGCTAAGAAAAGTATAAAAAGCCAAGGGAGGCAAACAGAAAACAGAAAGACAAGACAAGACACACTGGGTCGGCCTGAAGAAGGCAAAAACATGCCGAAACGTCGCGAACGGCCCAGTGAATGCTAAAAGTGCACTATAACCCTAGATAAGGGCAATTTTTTGAACCAGGGCAGGGACACCACCACCCAGCCCCATTGATGGCCCGTGCATCAGGCTACCAGCTCGCTGGTGGCCTTCTCTTACAAAACCTTACCGCCAGTGCCTCATGGGGGGGGGGTGCCCCTGCCCTCTATCAAACCCTAACCCTAACCATGGGGGGGTCCCTAGACACAAAACGAACAAAAAAAGACAAAAAGTCACGTACAAGAAAGAAAAACAAATAGAAAAAGAGTGAGACAAGAACACGAAACAACAGGAAAGGATTTAAAGGAAGGGGGTGCCATAAACATAAATACAGTGAACATAAGGACGGGATGTCAAAACAGACAGGGGTGCCATTAAAAGATAAAGAAAACAAAGAGATGAAAGAAAACAAAGAGAAAAACAAGTGAAAGACAAAGAGAAACACAGTGAGAAAAACAAAGATAAAAGAAAAGAGAGAGAAAACAAGTGAAAAACAAAGAGAAAAACAGTAAGACAAAGAGAAAAGTCAAAAGGAAAAGAAAGACAAGTAAAAGCAAAAGAATGTTTCATAAAAACTAAGAAAGAATGTTTAACTAAAAGCACAAATGGGAGGAGCTAAGAAAAGTATAAAAAAGCCAAGGGAGGCAAACAGAAAACAGAAAGACAAGACAAGACACACTGGGTCGGCCTGAAGAAGGCAAAACATGCCGAAACGTCGCGAACGGCCCAGTGAATGCTAAAGTGCACTATAACCCCAGATAAGGGCAATTTTTTGAACCAGGGCAGGGACACCACCACCCAGCCCCATTGATGGCCGTGCATCAGGCTACCAGCTCGCTGGTGGCCTTCTCTTACAAAACCTTACCGCCAGTGCCTCATGGGGTTGGGGTGCCCCTGCCCTCTATCAAACCCTAACCCTAACCATGGGGGTCCCTAGACACAAAACGAACAAAAAAGACAAAAAAGTCACGTACAAGAAAGAAAAACAAATAGAAAAAGAGAGACAAGAACACGAAACAACAGGAAAGGATTTAAAGGAAGGGGTGCCATAAACATAAATACAGTGAACATAAGGACGGGATGTCAAAACAGACAGGGGTGCCATTAAAAGATAAAGAAAACAAAGAGATGAAAGAAAACAAAGAAAAACAAGTGAAAGACAAAGAGAAACACAGTGAGAAAAACAAAGATAAAAGAAAAGAGAGAGAAAAACAAGTGAAAAACAAAGAGAAAAACAGTAAGACAAAGAGAAAAGTCAAAAGGAAAAGAAAGACAAGTAAAAGCAAAAGAATGTTTCATAAAAACTAAGAAAGAATGTTTAACTAAAAGCACAAATGGGAGGAGCTAAGAAAAGTATAAAAAGCCAAGGGAGGCAAACAGAAAACAGAAAGACAAGACAAGACACACTGGGTCGGCCTGAAGAAGGCAAAAACATGCCGAAACGTCGCGAACGGCCCAGTGAATGCTAAAGTGCACTATAACCCCAGATAAGGGCAATTTTTGAACCAGGGCAGGGACACCACCACCCAGCCCCATTGATGGCCTGCATCAGGCTACCAGCTCGCTGGTGGCCTTCTCTTACAAAAACCCACCGCCAGTGCCTCATGGGGTTGGGGGTGCCCCTGCCCTCTATCAAACCCTAACCCTAACCATGGGGGGGTCCCTAGACACAAAACGAACAAAAAAAGACAAAAAGTCACGTACAAGAAAGAAAAACAAATAGAAAAAGAGTGAGACAAGAACACGAAACAACAGGAAAGGATTTAAAGGAAGGGGTGCCATAAACATAAATACAGTGAACATAAGGACGGGATGTCAAAACAGACAGGGGTGCCATTAAAAGATAAAGAAAAACAAAGAGATGAAAGAAAACAAAGAGAAAAACAAGTGAAAGACAAAGAGAAACACAGTGAGAAAAACAAAGATAAAAGAAAAGAGAGAGAAAACAAGTGAAAAACAAAGAGAAAACAGTAAGACAAAGAGAAAAGTCAAAAGGAAAAGAAAGACAAGTAAAAGCAAAAGAATGTTTCATAAAAACTAAGAAAGAATGTTTAACTAAAAGCACAAATGGGAGGAGCTAAGAAAAGTATAAAAAAGCCAAGGGAGGCAAACAGAAAACAGAAAGACAAGACAAGACACACTGGGTCGGCCTGAAGAAGGCAAAAACATGCCGAAACGTCGCGAACGGCCCAGTGAATGCTAAAGTGCACTATAACCCCAGATAAGGGCAATTTTTGAACCAGGGCAGGGACACCACCACCCAGCCCCATTGATGGCCTGCATCAGGCTACCAGCTCGCTGGTGGCCTTCTCTTACAAAAACCTTACCGCCAGTGCCTCATGGGGTTGGGGTGCCCTGCCCTCTATCAAACCCTAACCCTAACCATGGGGGGTCCCTAGACACAAAACGAACAAAAAAAAAGACAAAAAGTCACGTACAAGAAAGAAAAACAAATAGAAAAAGAGTGAGACAAGAACACGAAACAACAGGAAAGGATTTAAAGGAAGGGGTGCCATAAACATAAATACAGTGAACATAAGGACGGGATGTCAAAACAGACAGGGGTGCCATTAAAAGATAAAGAAAAACAAAGAGATGAAAGAAAACAAAGAGAAAAACAAGTGAAAGACAAAGAGAAACACAGTGAGAAAAAACAAAGATAAAAGAAAAGAGAGAAAAAAACAAGTGAAAACAAAGAGAAAAAACAGTAAGACAAAGAGAAAAGTCAAAAGGAAAAGAAAGACAAGTAAAAGCAAAAGAATGTTTCATAAAAACTAAGAAAGAATGTTTAACTAAAAGCACAAATGGGAGGAGCTAAGAAAAGTATAAAAAAAGCCAAGGGAGGCAAACAGAAAACAGAAAGACAAGACAAGACACACTGGGTCGGCCTGAAGAAGGCAAAAACATGCCGAAACGTCGCGAACGCCCAGTGAATGCTAAAGTGCACTATAACCCCAGATAAGGGCAATTTTTGAACCAGGGCAGGGACACCACCACCCAGCCCCATTGATGGCCCGTGCATCAGGCTACCAGCTCGCTGGTGGCCTTCTCTTACAAAACCCACCGCCAGTGCCTCATGGGGTTGGGGGTGCCCCTGCCCTCTATCAAACCCTAACCCTAACCATGGGGGGGTCCCTAGACACAAAACGAACAAAAAAAGACAAAAAGTCACGTACAAGAAAGAAAAACAAATAGAAAAAGAGTGAGACAAGAACACGAAACAACAGGAAAGGATTTAAAGGAAGGGGTGCCATAAACATAAATACAGTGAACATAAGGACGGGATGTCAAAACAGACAGGGGTGCCATTAAAAGATAAAGAAAAACAAAGAGATGAAAGAAAACAAAGAGAAAAACAAGTGAAAGACAAAGAGAAACACAGTGAGAAAAACAAAGATAAAAGAAAAGAGAGAGAAAAACAAGTGAAAAACAAAGAGAAAAACAGTAAGACAAAGAGAAAAGTCAAAAGGGAAAAGAAAGACAAGTAAAAGCAAAAGAATGTTTCATAAAAACTAAGAAAGAATGTTTAACTAAAAGCACAAATGGGAGGAGCTAAGAAAAGTATAAAAGCCAAGGAGGCAAACAGAAAACAGAAAGACAAGACAAGACACACTGGGTCGGCCTGAAGAAGGCAAAAACATGCCGAAACGTCGCGAACGGCCCAGTGAATGCTAAAGTGCACTATAACCCTAGATAAGGGCAATTTTTTTGAACCAGGGCAGGGACACCACCACCCAGCCCCATTGATGGCCTGCATCAGGCTACCAGCTCGCTGGTGGCCTTCTCTTACAAAACCTTACCGCCAGTGCCTCATGGGGTTGGGGTGCCCTGCCCTCTATCAAACCCTAACCCTAACCATGGGGGGGTCCCTAGACACAAAACGAACAAAAAAAGACAAAAAGTCACGTACAAGAAAGAAAAACAAATAGAAAAAGAGTGAGACAAGAACACGAAACAACAGGAAAGGATTTAAAGGAAGGGGGTGCCATAAACATAAATACAGTGAACATAAGGACGGGATGTCAAAACAGACAGGGGGTGCCATTAAAAGATAAAGAAAAACAAAGAGATGAAAGAAAACAAAGAGAAAAACAAGTGAAAGACAAAGAGAAACACAGTGAGAAAAACAAAGATAAAAGAAAAGAGAGAGAAAAACAAGTGAAAAACAAAGAGAAAAACAGTAAGACAAAGAGAAAAGTCAAAAGGGAAAAGAAAGACAAGTAAAAGCAAAAGAATGTTTCATAAAAACTAAGAAAGAATGTTTAACTAAAAGCACAAATGGGAGGAGCTAAGAAAAGTATAAAAAGCCAAGGGAGGCAAACAGAAAACAGAAAGACAAGACAAGACACACTGGGTCGGCCTGAAGAAGGCAAAACATGCCGAAACGTCGCGAACGGCCCAGTGAATGCTAAAGTGCACTATAACCCTAGATAAGGGCAATTTTTGAACCAGGGCAGGGACACCACCACCCAGCCCCATTGATGGCCTGCATCATCAGGCTACCAGCTCGCTGGTGGCCTTCTCTTACAAAACCCACCGCCAGTGCCTCATGGGGTTGGGGTGCCCTGCCCTCTATCAAACCCTAACCCTAACCATGGGGGGTCCCTAGACACAAAACGAACAAAAAAAGACAAAAAGTCACGTACAAGAAAGAAAAACAAATAGAAAAAGAGTGAGACAAGAACACGAAACAACAGGAAAGGATTTAAAGGAAGGGGGTGCCATAAACATAAATACAGTGAACATAAGGACGGGATGTCAAAACAGACAGGGGGTGCCATTAAAAGATAAAGAAAAACAAAGAGATGAAAGAAAACAAAGAGAAAAACAAGTGAAAGACAAAGAGAAACACAGTGAGAAAAACAAAGATAAAAGAAAAGAGAGAGAAAAACAAGTGAAAAACAAAGAGAAAAACAGTAAGACAAAGAGAAAAGTCAAAAGGAAAAGAAAGAAAGACAAGTAAAAGCAAAAGAATGTTTCATAAAAACTAAGAAAGAATGTTTAACTAAAAGCACAAATGGGAGGAGCTAAGAAAAGTATAAAAAAAAGCCAAGGGAGGCAAACAGAAAACAGAAAGACAGAGACAAGACACACTGGGTCGGCCTGAAGAAGGCAAAAACATGCCGAAACGTCGCGAACGGCCCAGTGAATGCTAAAGTGCACTATAACCCCAGATAAGGGCAATTTTTGAACCAGGGCAGGGACACCACCACCCAGCCCCATTGATGGCCTGCAGCATCAGGCTACCAGCTCGCTGGTGGCCTTCTCTTACACAAAACCTTACCGGCCAGTGCCTCATGGGGTTGGGGGTGCCCCTGCCCTCTATCAAACCCTAACCCTAACCATGGGGGGGTCCCTAGACACAAAACGAACAAAAAAAGACAAAAAGTCACGTACAAGAAAGAAAAACAAATAGAAAAAGAGTGAGACAAGAACACGAAACAACAGGAAAGGATTTAAAGGAAGGGGTGCCATAAACATAAATACAGTGAACATAAGGACGGGATGTCAAAACAGACAGGGGGTGCCATTAAAAGATAAAGAAAACAAAGAGATGAAAGAAAACAAAGAGAAAAAAAAGTGAAAGACAAAGAGAAACACAGTGAGAAAAACAAAGATAAAAGAAAAGAGAAAAACAAGTGAAAAACAAAGAGAAAAAAGTAAGACAAAGAGAAAAGTCAAAAGGAAAAGAAAGACAAGTAAAAGCAAAAGAATGTTTCATAAAACTAAGAAAGAATTTTTAACTAAAAACACAAATGGGAGGAGCTAGGAAAAGTATAAAAAGCCAAGGGAGGCAAACAGAAAACAGAAAGACAGAGACAAGACACACTGGGTCGGCCTGAAGAAGGCAAAAACATGCCGAAACGTCGCGAACGGCCCAGTGAATGCTAAAAGTGCACTATAACCCTAGATAAGGGCAATTTTTTGAACCAGGGCAGGGACACCACCACCCAGCCCCATTGATGGCCCGTGCATCAGGCTACCAGCTCGCTGGTGGCCTTCTCTTACAAAAAACTTACCGCCAGTGCCTCATGGGGTTGGGGTGCCCCTGCCCTCTATCAAACCCTAACCCTAACCATGGGGGGTCCCTAGACACAAAACGAACAAAAAGACAAAAAGTCACGTACAAGAAAGAAAAACAAATAGAAAAAGAGTGAGACAAGAACACGAAACAACAGGAAAGGATTTAAAGGAAGGGGGTGCCATAAACATAAATACAGTGAACATAAGGACGGGATGTCAAAACAGACAGGGGGTGCCATTAAAAGATAAAGAAAAAAAAAGAGATGAAAGAAAACAAAGAGAAAAACAAGTGAAAGACAAAGAGAAACACAGTGAGAAAAACAAAGATAAAAGAAAAGAGAGAAAAACAGTGAAAAGCAAAGAGAAAAATAGTAAGACAAAGAGAAAAAACAAATAAAAGCAAAAGAATGTTTCATAAAAACTAAGAAAGAATGTTTAACTAAAAGCACAAATGGGAGGAGCTAAGAAAAGTATAAAAAGCCAAGGGAGGCAAACAGAAAACAGAAAGACAGAGACAAGACACACTGGGTCGGCCTGAAGAAGGCAAAAACATGCCGAAACGCCGCGAACGGCCCAGTGAATGCTAAAGTGCACTATAACCCCAGATAAGGGCAATTTTTTGAACCAGGGCAGGGACACCACCACCCAGCCCCATTGATGGCCTGTGCATCAGGCTACCAGCTCGCTGGTGGCCTTCTCTTACAAAAACTTACCGGCCAGTGCCTCATGGGGTTGGGGGTGCCCCTGCCCTCTATCAAACCCTAACCCTAACCATGGGGGGTCCCTAGACACAAAACGAACAAAAAAAAAAAGACAAAAAGTCACGTACAAGAAAGAAAAACAAATAGAAAAAGAGTGAGACAAGAACACGAAACAACAGGAAAGGATTTAAAGGAAGGGGTGCCATAAACATAAATACAGTGAACATAAGGACGGGATGTCAAAACAGACAGGGGTGCCATTAAAAGATAAAGAAAACAAAGAGATGAAAGAAAACAAAGAGAAAACAAGTGAAAGACAAAGAGAAACACAGTGAGAAAAACAAAGATAAAAGAAAAGAGAGAAAAACAAGTGAAAAACAAAGAGAGAAAAACAGTAAGACAAAGAGAAAAGTCAAAAGGGAAAAGAAAGACAAGTAAAAGCAAAAGAATGTTTCATAAAAACTAAGAAAGAATGTTTAACTAAAAGCACAAATGGGAGGAGCTAAGAAAAGTATAAAAAGCCAAGGGAGGCAAACAGAAAACAGAAAGACAAGACAAGACACACTGGGTCGGCCTGAAGAAGGCAAAACATGCCGAAACGTCGCGAACGGCCCAGTGAATGCTAAAGTGCACTATAACCCCAGATAAGGGCAATTTTTTGAACCAGGGCAGGGACACCACCACCCAGCCCCATTGATGGCCTGTGCATCAGGCTACCAGCTCGCTGGTGGCCTTCTCACAAAAACCTTACCGCCAGTGCCTCATGGGGTTGGGGTGCCCTGCCCTCTATCAAACCCTAACCCTAACCATGGGGGGTCCCTAGACACAAAACGAACAAAAAAGACAAAAAGTCACGTACAAGAAAGAAAACAAATAGAAAAAGAGTGAGACAAGAACACGAAACAACAGGAAAGGATTTAAAGGAAGGGGTGCCATAAACATAAATACAGTGAACATAAGGACGGGATGTCAAAACAGACAGGGGTGCCATTAAAAGATAAAGAAAACAAAGAGATGAAAGAAAACAAAGAGAAAAACAAGTGAAAGACAAAGAGAAACACAGTGAGAAAAACAAAGATAAAAGAAAAGAGAGAGAAAAACAAGTGAAAAACAAAGAGAAAAAACAGTAAGACAAAGAGAAAAGTCAAAGGGAAAAGAAAGACAAGTAAAAGCAAAAGAATGTTTCATAAAAACTAAGAAAGAATGTTTAACTAAAAGCACAAATGGGAGGAGCTAAGAAAAGTATAAAAAGCCAAGGAGGCAAACAGAAAACAGAAAGACAAGACAAGACACACTGGGTCGGCCTGAAGAAGGCAAAAACATGCCGAACGCGTCGCGAACGGCCCAGTGAATGCTAAAGTGCACTATAACCCCAGATAAGGGCACTTGAACCAGGGCAGGGACACCACCACCCAGCCCCATTGATGGCCTGCATCAGGCTACCAGCTCGCTGGTGGCCTTCTCTTACAAAACCCACCGCCAGTGCCTCATGGGGTTGGGGTGCCCCTGCCCTCTATCAAACCCTAACCCTAACCATGGGGGGTCCCTAGACACAAAACGAACAAAAAAGACAAAAAGTCACGTACAAGAAAGAAAAAACAAATAGAAAAAGAGTGAGACAAGAACACGAAACAACAGGAAAGGATTTAAAGGAAGGGGTGCCATAAACATAAATACAGTGAACATAAGGACGGGATGTCAAAACAGACAGGGGTGCCATTAAAAGATAAAGAAAACAAAGAGATGAAAGAAAACAAAGAGAAAAACAAGTGAAAGACAAAGAGAAACACAGTGAGAAAAACAAAGATAAAAGAAAAGAGAGAGAAAACAAGTGAAAAACAAAGAGAAAAACAGTAAGACAAAGAGAAAAGTCAAAAGGAAAAGAAAGACAAGTAAAAGCAAAAGAATGTTTCATAAAACTAAGAAAGAATGTTTAACTAAAAGCACAAATGGGAGGAGCTAAGAAAAGTATAAAAAGCCAAGGGAGGCAAACAGAAAACAGAAAGACAAGACAAGACACACTGGGTCGGCCTGAAGAAGGCAAAAACATGCCGAAACGTCGCGAACGCCCAGTGAATGCTAAAGTGCACTATAACCCTAGATAAGGGCAATTTTTTGAACCAGGGCAGGGACACCACCACCCAGCCCCATTGATGGCCTGCATCAGGCTACCAGCTCGCTGGTGGCCTTCTCTTACAAAAACCTTACCGCCAGTGCCTCATGGGGTTGGGGTGCCCCTGCCCTCTATCAAACCCTAACCCTAACCATGGGGGGTCCCTAGACACAAAACGAACAAAAAGACAAAAAGTCACGTACAAGAAAGAAAACAAATAGAAAAAGAGTGAGACAAGAACACGAAACAACAGGAAAGGATTTAAAGGAAGGGGGTGCCATAAACATAAATACAGTGAACATAAGGACGGGATGTCAAAACAGACAGGGGGTGCCATTAAAAGATAAAGAAAAACAAAGAGATGAAAGAAAACAAAGAGAAAAACAAGTGAAAGACAAAGAGAAACACAGTGAGAAAAACAAAGATAAAAGAAAAGAGAGAAAACAAGTGAAAAACAAAGAGAAAACAGTAAGACAAAGAGAAAAGTCAAAAGGAAAAGAAAGACAAGTAAAAGCAAAAGAATGTTTCATAAAAACTAAGAAAGAATGTTTAACTAAAAGCACAAATGGGAGGAGCTAAGAAAAGTATAAAAAGCCAAGGGAGGCAAACAGAAAACAGAAAGACAAGACAAGACACACTGGGTCGGCCTGAAGAAGGCAAAAACATGCCGAAACGCCGCGAACGGCCCAGTGAATGCTAAAGTGCACTATAACCCTAGATAAGGGCAATTTTTTGAACCAGGGCAGGGACACCACCACCACCCAGCCCCATTGATGGCCCGCATCAGGCTACCAGCTCGCTGGTGGCCTTCTCTTACAAAAACCTTACCGCCAGTGCCTCATGGGGTTGGGGTGCCCTGCCCTCTATCAAACCCTAACCCTAACCATGGGGGGTCCCTAGACACAAAACGAACAAAAAAAAGACAAAAAGTCACGTACAAGAAAGAAAAACAAATAGAAAAAGAGTGAGACAAGAACACGAAACAACAGGAAAGGATTTAAAGGAAGGGGGTGCCATAAACATAAATACAGTGAACATAAGGACGGGATGTCAAAACAGACAGGGGGTGCCATTAAAAGATAAAGAAAAACAAAGAGATGAAAGAAAACAAAGAGAAAAACAAGTGAAAGACAAAGAGAAACACAGTGAGAAAAACAAAGATAAAAGAAAAGAGAGAAAAACAGTGAAAAGCAAAGAGAAAAACAGTAAGACAAAGAGAAAAGTCAAAAGGAAAAGAAAGACAAGTAAAAGCAAAAGAATGTTTCATAAAAACTAAGAAAGAATGTTTAACTAAAAGCACAAATGGGAGGAGCTAAGAAAAGTATAAAAAAAGCCAAGGGAGGCAAACAGAAAACAGAAAGACAGAGACAAGACACACTGGGTCGGCCTGAAGAAGGCAAAAACATGCCGAAACGTCGCGAACGGCCCAGTGAATGCTAAAAGTGCACTATAACCCCAGATAAGGGCAATTTTTTTGAACCAGGGCAGGGACACCACCACCCAGCCCCATTGATGGCCCGTGCATCAGGCTACCAGCTCGCTGGTGGCCTTCTCTTACAAAAAACCCACCGCCAGTGCCTCATGGGGTTGGGGTGCCCCTGCCCTCTATCAAACCCTAACCCTAACCATGGGGGGTCCCTAGACACAAAACGAACAAAAAAAACACAAAAAGTCACGTACAAGAAAGAAAAACAAAATAGAAAAAGAGTGAGACAAGAACACGAAACAACAGGAAAGGATTTAAAGGAAGGGGTGCCATAAACATAAATACAGTGAACATAAGGACGGGATGTCAAAACAGACAGGGGGGTGCCATTAAAAGATAAAGAAAAACAAAGAGATGAAAGAAAACAAAGAGAAAAACAAGTGAAAGACAAAGAGAAACACAGTGAGAAAAACAAAGATAAAAGAAAAGAGAGAGAAAAAACAAGTGAAAACAAAGAGAAAAACAGTAAGACAAAGAGAAAAGTCAAAAGGAAAAGAAAGACAAGTAAAAGCAAAAGAATGTTTCATAAAAACTAAGAAAGAATGTTTAACTAAAAGCACAAATGGGAGGAGCTAAGAAAAGTATAAAAAAAGCCAAGGGAGGCAAACAGAAAACAGAAAGACAAGACAAGACACACTGGGTCGGCCTGAAGAAGGCAAAACATGCCGAAACGTCGCGAACGCCCAGTGAATGCTAAAGTGCACTATAACCCCAGATAAGGGCAATTTTTTGAACCAGGGCAGGGACACCACCACCCAGCCCCATTGATGGCCCGCGCATCAGGCTACCAGCTCGCTGGTGGCCTTCTCTTACAAAAACCTTACCGCCAGTGCCTCATGGGGTTGGGGTGCCCTGCCCTCTATCAAACCCTAACCCTAACCATGGGGGGTCCCTAGACACAAAACGAACAAAAAAAGACAAAAAGTCACGTACAAGAAAGAAAAACAAATAGAAAAAGAGTGAGACAAGAACACGAAACAACAGGAAAGGATTTAAAGGAAGGGGTGCCATAAACATAAATACAGTGAACATAAGGACGGGATGTCAAAACAGACAGGGGTGCCATTAAAAGATAAAGAAAACAAAGAGATGAAAGAAAACAAAGAGAAAAACAAGTGAAAGACAAAGAGAAACACAGTGAGAAAAACAAAGATAAAAGAAAAGAGAGAGAAAACAAGTGAAAAACAAAGAGAAAAACAGTAAGACAAAGAGAAAAGTCAAAAGGAAAAGAAAGACAAGTAAAAGCAAAAGAATGTTTCACAAAAACTAAGAAAGAATGTTTAACTAAAAGCACAAATGGGAGGAGCTAAGAAAAGTATAAAAAGCCAAGGGAGGCAAACAGAAAACAGAAAGACAGAGACAAGACACACTGGGTCGGCCTGAAGAAGGCAAAAACATGCCGAAACGTCGCGAACGGCCCAGTGAATGCTAAAAGTGCACTATAACCCTAGAGAAGGGCAATTTTTTGAACCGGGGCAGGGACACCACCACCCGACCCCATTGATGGCCCGTGCATCTCAGGCTACCAGCTTGCTGGTGGCCTGCTCTTACACAAACCCTTACCAGCCAGTGCCTCGTGGGGTTGGGGTGCCCCTGCCCTCTATCAAACCCTAACCCTAACCATGGGGGGTCCCTAGACACAAAACGAACAAAAAAAGACAAAAAGTCACGTACAAGAAAAAAAAAACAAATAGAAAAAGAGTGAGACAAGAACACGAAACAACAGGAAAGGATTTAAAGGAAGGGGTGCCATAAACATAAATACAGTGAACATAAGGACGGGATGTCAAAACAGACAGGGGTGCCATTAAAAGATAAAGAAAAACAAAGAGATGAAAGAAAACAAAGAAAAAACAAGTGAAAGACAAAGAGAAACACAGTGAGAAAAACAAAGATAAAAGAAAAGAGAGAGAAAAACAAGTGAAAAACAAAGAGAAAAACAGTAAGACAAAGAGAAAAGTCAAAAGGAAAAGAAAGACAAGTAAAAGCAAAAGAATGTTTCACAAAAACTAAGAAAGAATTTTTAACTAAAAACACAAATGGGAGGAGCTAGGAAAAGTATAAAAAGCCAAGGGAGGCAAACAGAAAACAGAAAGACAGAGACAAGACACACTGGGTCGGCCTGAAGAAGGCAAAAACATGCCGAACGTCGCGAACGGCCCAGTGAATGCTAAAGTGCACTATAACCCCAGATAAGGGCAATTTTTGAACCAGGGCAGGGACACCACCACCCAGCCCCATTGATGGCCCGTGCATCAGGCTACCAGCTCGCTGGTGGCCTTCTCTTACAAAACCTTACCGCCAGTGCCTCATGGGGTTGGGGGTGCCCCTGCCCTCTATCAAACCCTAACCCTAACCATGGGGGGGTCCCTAGACACAAAACGAACAAAAAAAGACAAAAAGTCACGTACAAGAAAGAAAAACAAATAGAAAAAGAGTGAGACAAGAACACGAAACAACAGGAAAGGATTTAAAGGAAGGGGGTGCCATAAACATAAATACAGTGAACATAAGGACGGGATGTCAAAACAGACAGGGGTGCCATTAAAAGATAAAGAAAAACAAAGAGATGAAAGAAAACAAAGAGAAAAACAAGTGAAAGACAAAGAGAAACACAGTGAGAAAAAAAGATAAAAGAAAAGAGAGAGAAAAAACAAGTGAAAACAAAGAGAAAAACAGTAAGACAAAGAGAAAAGTCAAAAGGAAAAGAAAGACAAGTAAAAGCAAAAGAATGTTTCACAAAAACTAAGAAAGAATTTTTAACTAAAAACACAAATGGGAGGAGCTAGGAAAAGTATAAAAAGCCAAGGGAGGCAAACAGAAAACAGAAAGACAGAGACAAGACACACTGGGTCGGCCTGAAGAAGGCAAAAACATGCCGAAACGTCGCGAACGGCCCAGTGAATGCTAAAAGTGCACTATAACCCCAGATAAGGGCAATTTTTGAACCAGGGCAGGGACACCACCACCCAGCCCCATTGATGGCCCGTGCATCTCAGGCTACCAGCTTGCTGGTGGCCTGCTCTTACACAAACCCTTACCAGCCAGTGCCTCGTGGGGTTGGGGGTGCCCCTGCCCTCTATCAAACCCTAACCCTAACCATGGGGGGGTCCCCTAACACAAAAAGACAAAAAAAAGACAAAAAGTCACGTATAAGACAGAAAGACAAAAAAAGAGAGTAAGACAAGAACACGAAAAACAACAGGAAAGGATTTAAAGGAAGGGGTGCCATAAACATAAATACAGTGAATACAAGGACGGGATGTCAAAACAGACAGGGGGTGCCATTAAAGATAAAGAAAAACAAGGAGATGAAAGAAAACAAAGAGAAAAACAAGTGAAAGACAAAGAGAAAAACAGTAAGAAAAACAAAGAGATGAAAGACAAGAAATAGAGAAAAACAGTGAAAAGCAAAGAGAAAAATAGTAAGACAAAGAGAAAAGTCAAAAGGAAAAAGAAAGACAAGTAAAAGCAAAAGAATGTTTCACAAAAACTAAGAAAGAATTTTTAACTAAAAGCACAAATGGGAGGAGCTAAGAAAAGTATAAAAAGCCAAGGGAGGCAAACAGAAAACAGAAAGACAAGACAAGACACACTGGGTCGGCCTGAAGAAGGCAAAAACATGCCGAAACGTCGCGAACGGCCCAGTGAATGCTAAAAGTGCACTATAACCCTAGATAAGGGCAATTTTTTGAACCAGGGCAGGGACACCACCACCCAGCCCCATTGATGGCCGTGCATCATCAGGCTACCAGCTCGCTGGTGGCCTTCTCTTACAAAAACCTTACCGGCCAGTGCCTCATGGGGTTGGGGGTGCCCCTGCCCTCTATCAAACCCTAACCCTAACCATGGGGGGGTCCCTAGACACAAAACGAACAAAAAAAGACAAAAAGTCACGTACAAGAAAGAAAAACAAATAGAAAAAGAGGAGACAAGAACACGAAAAACAACAGGAAAGGATTTAAAGGAAGGGGTGCCATAAACATAAATACAGTGAACATAAGGACGGGATGTCAAAACAGACAGGGGTGCCATTAAAAGATAAAGAAAAACAAAAGAGATGAAAGAAAACAAAGAGAAAAAACAAGTGAAAGACAAAGAGAAACACAGTGAGAAAAACAAAGATAAAAGAAAAGAGAGAAAAACAAGTGAAAAACAAAGAGAAAAACAGTAAGACAAAGAGAAAAGTCAAAAGGAAAAGAAAGACAAGTAAAAGCAAAAGAATGTTTCATAAAAACTAAGAAAGAATGTTTAACTAAAAGCACAAATGGGAGGAGCTAAGAAAAAAGTATAAAAAGCCAAGGGAGGCAAACAGAAAACAGAAAGACAAGACAAGACACACTGGGTCGGCCTGAAGAAGGCAAAAACATGCCGAAACGTCGCGAACGGCCCAGTGAATGCTAAAGTGCACTATAACCCCAGATAAGGGCAATTTTTTGAACCAGGGCAGGGACACCACCACCCAGCCCCATTGATGGCCCAGCATCAGGCTACCAGCTCGCTGGTGGCCTTCTCTTACAAAAACCCACCGGCCAGTGCCTCATGGGGTTGGGGTGCCCTGCCCTCTATCAAACCCTAACCCTAACCATGGGGGGGTCCCCTAACACAAAAAGACAAAAAAAAGACAAAAAGTCACGTACACAAGAAAGAAAACAAATAGAAAAAGAGTGAGACAAGAACACGAAACAACAGGAAAGGATTTAAAGGAAGGGGTGCCATAAACATAAATACAGTGAACATAAGGACGGGATGTCAAAACAGACAGGGGTGCCATTAAAAGATAAAGAAAACAAAGAGATGAAAGAAAACAAAGAGAAAAACAAGTGAAAGACAAAGAGAAACACAGTGAGAAAAAACAAAGATAAAAGAAAAGAGAGAAAAAACAAGTGAAAAGCAAAGAGAAAAATAGTAAGACAAAGAGAAAAAGTCAAAAGGAAAAGAAAGACAAGTAAAAGCAAAAGAATGTTTCATAAAACTAAGAAAGAATGTTTAACTAAAAGCACAAATGGGAGGAGCTAAGAAAAGTATAAAAAGCCAAGGGAGGCAAACAGAAAACAGAAAGACAAGACAAGACACACTGGGTCGGCCTGAAGAAGGCAAAACATGCCGAAACGTCGCGAACGGCCCAGTGAATGCTAAAGTGCACTATAACCCCAGATAAGGGCAATTTTTGAACCAGGGCAGGGACACCACCACCCAGCCCCATTGATGGCCTGCATCAGGCTACCAGCTCGCTGGTGGCCTTCTCTTACACAAAACCTTACCGCCAGTGCCTCATGGGGTTGGGGTGCCCTGCCCTCTATCAAACCCTAACCCTAACCATGGGGGGTCCCTAGACACAAAACGAACAAAAAAAAGACAAAAGTCACGTACAAGAAAGAAAAACAAATAGAAAAAGAGTGAGACAAGAACACGAAACAACAGGAAAGGATTTAAAGGAAGGGGTGCCATAAACATAAATACAGTGAACATAAGGACGGGATGTCAAAACAGACAGGGGGTGCCATTAAAGATAAAGAAAAACAAGGAGATGAAAGAAAACAAAGAGAAAAACAAGTGAAAGACAAAGAGAAAAACAGTAAGAAAAACAAAGAGATGAAAGACAAGAAATAGAGAAAAACAGTGAAAAGCAAAGAGAAAAATAGTAAGACAAAGAGAAAAGTCAAAAGGGAAAAGAAAGACAAGTAAAAGCAAAAGAATGTTTCATAAAAACTAAGAAAGAATGTTTAACTAAAAGCACAAATGGGAGGAGCTAAGAAAAGTATAAAAAGCCAAGGGAGGCAAACAGAAAACAGAAAGACAGAGACAAGACACACTGGGTCGGCCTGAAGAAGGCAAAAACATGCCGAAACGTCGCGAACGGCCCAGTGAATGCTAAAAGTGCACTATAACCCTAGAGAAGGGCAATTTTTTGAACCGGGGCAGGGACACCACCACCCGACCCCATTGATGGCCCGTGCATCTCAGGCTACCAGCTTGCTGGTGGCCTTCTCTTACAAAAACTTACCGCCAGTGCCTCATGGGGTTGGGGTGCCCCTGCCCTCTATCAAACCCTAACCCTAACCATGGGGGGTCCCTAGACACAAAACAAACAAAAAAGACAAAAAGTCACGTACAAGAAAGAAAAACAAATAGAAAAGAGTGAGACAAGAACACGAAACAACAGGAAAGGATTCAAAGGAAGGGGGTGCCATAAACATAAATACAGTGAATACAAGGACGGGATGTCAAAACAGACAGGGGTGCCATTAAAAGATAAAGAAAAAAACAAAGAGATGAAAGAAAACAAAGAGAAAAACAAGTGAAAGACAAAGAGAAACACAGTGAGAAAACAAAGATAAAAGAAAAGAGAGAAAAAACAAGTGAAAAACAAAGAGAAAAAACAGTAAGACAAAGAGAAAAGTCAAAAGGAAAAGAAAGACAAGTAAAAGCAAAAGAATGTTTCATAAAAACTAAGAAAGAATGTTTAACTAAAAGCACAAATGGGAGGAGCTAAGAAAAGTATAAAAAAAGCCAAGGGAGGCAAACAGAAAACAGAAAGACAAGACAAGACACACTGGGTCGGCCTGAAGAAGGCAAAACATGCCGAAACGTCGCGAACGGCCCAGTGAATGCTAAAGTGCACTATAACCCTAGATAAGGGCAATTTTTGAACCAGGGCAGGGACACCACCACCCAGCCCCATTGATGGCCCGTGCATCAGGCTACCAGCTCGCTGGTGGCCTTCTCTTACACAAAACCTTACCGCCAGTGCCTCATGGGGTTGGGGTGCCCTGCCCTCTATCAAACCCTAACCCTAACCATGGGGGGTCCCTAGACACAAAACGAACAAAAAAAGACAAAAAGTCACGTACAAGAAAGAAAAACAAATAGAAAAAGAGTGAGACAAGAACACGAAACAACAGGAAAGGATTTAAAGGAAGGGGTGCCATAAACATAAATACAGTGAACATAAGGACGGGATGTCAAAACAGACAGGGGTGCCATTAAAAGATAAAGAAAACAAAGAGATGAAAGAAAACAAAGAGAAAAACAAGTGAAAGACAAAGAGAAACACAGTGAGAAAAACAAAGATAAAAGAAAAGAGAGAAAAACAAGTGAAAAACAAAGAGAAAAACAGTAAGACAAAGAGAAAAGTCAAAAGGAAAAGAAAGACAAGTAAAAGCAAAAGAATGTTTCATAAAAACTAAGAAAGAATGTTTAACTAAAAGCACAAATGGGAGGAGCTAAGAAAAGTATAAAAAAAGCCAAGGAGGCAAACAGAAAACAGAAAGACAAGACAAGACACACTGGGTCGGCCTGAAGAAGGCAAAAACATGCCGAAACGTCGCGAACGCCCAGTGAATGCTAAAGTGCACTATAACCCCAGATAAGGGCAATTTTTGAACCAGGGCAGGGACACCACCACCCAGCCCCATTGATGGCCCGCATCATCAGGCTACCAGCTCGCTGGTGGCCTTCTCTTACACAAACCTTACCGCCAGTGCCTCATGGGGTTGGGGTGCCCCTGCCCTCTATCAAACCCTAACCCTAACCATGGGGGGTCCCTAGACACAAAACGAACAAAAAAAAAAGACAAAAAGTCACGTACAAGAAAGAAAAAAACAAATAGAAAAAGAGTGAGACAAGAACACGAAACAACAGGAAAGGATTTAAAGGAAGGGGGTGCCATAAACATAAATACAGTGAACATAAGGACGGGATGTCAAAACAGACAGGGGGTGCCATTAAAAGATAAAGAAAAACAAAGAGATGAAAGAAAACAAAGAGAAAAACAAGTGAAAGACAAAGAGAAACACAGTGAGAAAAACAAAGATAAAAGAAAAGAGAGAGAAAACAAGTGAAAACAAAGAGAAAAACAGTAAGACAAAGAGAAAAGTCAAAAGGAAAAGAAAGACAAGTAAAAGCAAAAGAATGTTTCATAAAACTAAGAAAGAATGTTTAACTAAAAGCACAAATGGGAGGAGCTAAGAAAAGTATAAAAAGCCAAGGGAGGCAAACAGAAAACAGAAAGACAAGACAAGACACACTGGGTCGGCCTGAAGAAGGCAAAAACATGCCGAAACGTCGCGAACGGCCCAGTGAATGCTAAAAGTGCACTATAACCCTAGATAAGGGCAATTTTTGAACCAGGGCAGGGACACCACCACCCAGCCCCATTGATGGCCTGTGCATCAGGCTACCAGCTCGCTGGTGGCCTTCTCTTACACAAAACCACCGCCAGTGCCTCATGGGGTTGGGGTGCCCCTGCCTCTATCAAACCCTAACCCTAACCATGGGGGGTCCCTAGACACAAAACGAACAAAAAAAGACAAAAAGTCACGTACAAGAAAGAAAAACAAATAGAAAAAGAGTGAGACAAGAACACGAAACAACAGGAAAGGATTTAAAGGAAGGGGGTGCCATAAACATAAATACAGTGAACATAAGGACGGGATGTCAAAACAGACAGGGGTGCCATTAAAAGATAAAGAAAAACAAAGAGATGAAAGAAAACAAAGAGAAAAACAAGTGAAAGACAAAGAGAAACACAGTGAGAAAAACAAAGATAAAAGAAAAGAGAGAGAAAAACAAGTGAAAAACAAAGAGAAAAACAGTAAGACAAAGAGAAAAGTCAAAAGGGAAAAGAAAGACAAGTAAAAGCAAAAGAATGTTTCATAAAAACTAAGAAAGAATGTTTAACTAAAAGCACAAATGGGAGGAGCTAAGAAAAGTATAAAAAGCCAAGGGAGGCAAACAGAAAACAGAAAGACAAGACAAGACACACTGGGTCGGCCTGAAGAAGGCAAAAACATGCCGAAACGTCGCGAACGGCCCAGTGAATGCTAAAAGTGCACTATAACCCTAGATAAGGGCAATTTTTTGAACCAGGGCAGGGACACCACCACCCAGCCCCATTGATGGCCCGTGCATCAGGCTACCAGCTCGCTGGTGGCCTTCTCTTACACAAAACCTTACCGGCCAGTGCCTCATGGGGTTGGGGGTGCCCCTGCCCTCTATCAAACCCTAACCCTAACCATGGGGGGGTCCCTAGACACAAAACGAACAAAAAAAGACAAAAAGTCACGTACAAGAAAGAAAAACAAATAGAAAAAGAGTGAGACAAGAACACGAAACAACAGGAAAGGATTTAAAGGAAGGGGGTGCCATAAACATAAATACAGTGAACATAAGGACGGGATGTCAAAACAGACAGGGGGTGCCATTAAAAGATAAAGAAAAACAAAGAGATGAAAGAAAACAAAGAGAAAAACAAGTGAAAGACAAAGAGAAACACAGTGAGAAAAACAAAGATAAAAGAAAAGAGAGAGAAAAACAAGTGAAAAACAAAGAGAAAAACAGTAAGACAAAGAGAAAAGTCAAAAGGGAAAAGAAAGACAAGTAAAAGCAAAAGAATGTTTCATAAAAACTAAGAAAGAATGTTTAACTAAAAGCACAAATGGGAGGAGCTAAGAAAAGTATAAAAAGCCAAGGGAGGCAAACAGAAAACAGAAAGACAAGACAAGACACACTGGGTCGGCCTGAAGAAGGCAAAAACATGCCGAAACGTCGCGAACGGCCCAGTGAATGCTAAAAGTGCACTATAACCCTAGATAAGGGCAATTTTTTGAACCAGGGCAGGGACACCACCACCCAGCCCCATTGATGGCCCGTGCATCAGGCTACCAGCTCGCTGGTGGCCTTCTCTTACAAAAACCCACCGCCCAGTGCCTCATGGGGTTGGGGTGCCCTGCCCTCTATCAAACCCTAACCCTAACCATGGGGGGTCCCTAGACACAAACGAACAAAAAAAAAGACAAAAGTCACGTACAAGAAAAGAAAAACAAATAGAAAAAGAGTGAGACAAGAACACGAAACAACAGGAAAGGATTTAAAGGAAGGGGTGCCATAAACATAAATACAGTGAACATAAGGACGGGATGTCAAAACAGACAGGGGTGCCATTAAAAGATAAAGAAAAACAAAGAGATGAAAGAAAACAAAGAGAAAACAAGTGAAAGACAAAGAGAAACACAGTGAGAAAAACAAAGATAAAAGAAAAGAGAGAGAAAACAAGTGAAAACAAAGAGAAAAACAGTAAGACAAAGAGAAAAGTCAAAAGGAAAAGAAAGACAAGTAAAAGCAAAAGAATGTTTCATAAAACTAAGAAAGAATGTTTAACTAAAAGCACAAATGGGAGGAGCTAAGAAAAGTATAAAAAAGCCAAGGGAGGCAAACAGAAAACAGAAAGACAAGACAAGACACACTGGGTCGGCCTGAAGAAGGCAAAACATGCCGAAACGTCGCGAACGGCCCAGTGAATGCTAAAGTGCACTATAACCCTAGATAAGGGCAATTTTTGAACCAGGGCAGGGACACCACCACCCAGCCCCATTGATGGCCCGCGCATCAGGCTACCAGCTCGCTGGTGGCCTTCTCTTACAAAACCTTACCGCCAGTGCCTCATGGGGTTGGGGTGCCCCTGCCCTCTATCAAACCCTAACCCTAACCATGGGGGGTCCCTAGACACAAAACGAACAAAAAAGACAAAAGTCACGTACAAGAAAGAAAAACAAATAGAAAAAGAGTGAGACAAGAACACGAAACAACAGGAAAGGATTTAAAGGAAGGGGTGCCATAAACATAAATACAGTGAACATAAGGACGGGATGTCAAAACAGACAGGGGTGCCATTAAAAGATAAAGAAAAACAAAGAGATGAAAGAAAACAAAGAGAAAACAAGTGAAAGACAAAGAGAAACACAGTGAGAAAAACAAAGATAAAAGAAAAGAGAGAGAAAACAAGTGAAAAACAAAGAGAAAAACAGTAAGACAAAGAGAAAAGTCAAAAGGAAAAGAAAGACAAGTAAAAGCAAAAGAATGTTTCATAAAAAACTAAGAAAGAATGTTTAACTAAAAGCACAAATGGGAGGAGCTAAGAAAAGTATAAAAAGCCAAGGGAGGCAAACAGAAAACAGAAAGACAAGACAAGACACACTGGGTCGGCCTGAAGAAGGCAAAACATGCCGAAACGTCGCGAACGGCCCAGTGAATGCTAAAGTGCACTATAACCCTAGATAAGGGCAATTTTTTGAACCAGGGCAGGGACACCACCACCCAGCCCCATTGATGGCCCGTGCATCAGGCTACCAGCTCGCTGGTGGCCTTCTCTTACACAAAACCTAACCCCCCTAACCCTAACCCGTACAACAACCATCACAACAGACACGTCCACGAAAACAAACACAAACACGTCCTCCACATGCCAAAACTGTTACCATCAGTGCCCCACAAAAACAGACAGTGGGAACTATGACTGATGGTGTCAGATTGGACACCAGAGCCCCCAAGACGAGCAGGCTGGACCAAGTGTTCAGGCTGCCCCACTCATGGAACACAGTGACCCCAGGCCCCAAAGACAGGGCAGGAGGGCCCCAGGTGGTGATACCGGAAGACAGCTCTCTTTTGACATAGTGGACATAGGGGAGGATAGACGAACAGAGTGCCACTCGTGCACAACGTCCCACGGCCACAGCTCGAGCCACTGGGTGATGAGGAGGATAACAGGCTGGACAGCACTCCTCCAATGATCCCCACTGTCGTTGGTCCACGTCCCAAACCGGGAAACTCAGACAGCCATCAAGTGTCAGCGATGGTGCACCTGGACCCCACTGCGCACCAGGATTCACCTGACCTGGAGTGGAGTCCCTTGTTTGATGATGGTTCAGGAAGGGATTTCACGTCCACTCCCATGCAATTTAAAAGCAAGGTCACGAGACACATTAACACAGATAGGAAAATGGTCGACTGGACCTTGAGTGTTAACAAAAGTGGTTGATTGTAGGGGATTCAAACCTCGCCAGGATTCCCCATTCACAATTCGTGACCTTCAGATTGATAGTTATCCTGGAGGCAATTTCAGACACGCCCAAGCCTTTATCTCAACTGCAACATCCCAGGTGACAGTGGAAAAGGTGGTCCTCGCATTTGGGATCAACTGTAGGTGGCAGAAACCAAAACAGACTGCCATCAAACAGATGCAGGCAGCAGTACGGGCAGCCAAACGCCAGTTCCCTTACTCTGAGATATGGGTTCGGTTATCAACCATTCCACTCTCTTGTCCAGTGAAGAACGGACCAATCTCCAGATTCTGAATGGCCACATTCAGCGAAACTTGCCATTCATTCCAGCCTTGGACTACAAGTTCTTCCGCACTGAAAGTGATTGTGTGCACTGGACGAAGGAAACGGCCCGGGCAATGTTGGACCATTGGGCAACTTATTTAAACTTAAACCCCGTTAAGCCCCTTACAGGACGGGAATGAGGGAGTAATGCCCTTCTCTCCCATAATGTAATGGTCTTAGCCAAAAACTTTACCTTGTCGGACACGCAAAGGTCTCTCCTCAACAGAGGTTTGACCTTTGTCCCGACAATGGACTTTAATTGGAATCAGAGAACCAAATTTGAATTGGACATGCAAAATTATCACCGAAGACTCAAACTGGCTGCATACTTCAGGACTTCCACGAAACAGCAAAGGCCTCATTCCCCATGGCTAAATCCCATTGGACACCACCCGCAGAGAAACTGCCACCAGAAATTAATTTTCTTATTAAAAAGATCAAAAGATTTTAACAAACACTTTAAAAACTATACAGAGAAACCAAATTTATTACCAGAAGAACAGGACGAATTAAAACAATTAATGAAAAATAAGCACATAGTGATTAAACCTGCCGATAAGGGCAGTGTGGTGGTGATCCTCGATCGGGATCAATACATCAGGAAGTTGATCGCCAATTAAGTGATAAAACATATTACACCAAATTAAAAGAACCAATTTATTTAAAAACGGTTCCTGAAGTTCATAGGATAATTGATGATTTGTATAATAAAAAACACATTAATAATAGACAACGACAATATTTGAAGGGAGACTGTGAACCACGGGCACGTAGATTTTACATCCTGCCCAAAATTCATAAGGATCCAAAAAGTGGACAGTGCCCTTCGAAATTCCTCCAGGTAGACCCTATCGTCTCTGACTGTGGAAGCGAGGCGTATCAAACCGCCAAATTTATTGATTATTTTTGACTCCACTGTCGATGAAGCATCCGGCATACCTTAAAGACACGTATCATTTCATTAGCATAATTCATGGGTTAAAAATTCCAGTGGAGTCCTTCTTCTTTTCACCATAGACATAGACAGTCTATACACGAATATAGACATCAGGGCAGGACTGTCTACTGTCGAAAATGTTTTCCTAAAGTACCCAGATCCAAATAGACCGGATACAGAATTGTTACAGCTTCTAGAAATCAATTTGACCAAAAACGATTTCGAGTTTAATGGAGAGTATTTCTTACAAATTAAAGGCACGGACCATGGGCAAAACGTTTGCCCCAGCCTCACGCAAACATCTTTATGGCAGATTGGGAGGAGAAAGCCCTAAACAAGTGCCATAAGAAACCTCTCCATTATCTCAGATATCTTGATGACATCTTTGGAATTTGGACTTATTCAAAAGAAGATTTTGCAGATTTTATCCAAATTTTAGATACCCATGATCCGTCGATTCGGGTAAAGTTCGAAATAGGTGAAAGATCTATCAATTTTCTAGATACGACGGTGTATAAAGGGAATCCTTCAATTCGGACCAAAAATTGGACATCAAAGTTTATTTTAAAGAAACTGATACACATGCTTTATTATTTAAAACCAGTTTCCATCCCAAACACATCTACAGAGGATTAGTGAAATCACAATTTACAAGATTTAAACGGATTTGTACAAAGGAAAATGACTTCCGGGAGGCTGTAACGATCCTCTGCAGGGCTCTGAGGAGCCGAGGGTACTCGAGACCTTTCTTGAGAGAATGTCTCAAAACCTTCCAGACCTCTAAACAAAGAGAACAGAAGAACATTATTCCATTAGTTACTGATTTTGCAACCATGACTGGAAGGCTACATCACAAATTTAAGAACAATTACCAATTGATCATCAAAAATTCGGGTCTATTACAGGATTATTCGGTCATTTCGGCATATAGAAGACATCAAAATTTGAAAGACATTCTTGTAAGAGCAAGATTACCATCTATACAACCATTCGAGAAAAAGAATACCCTTTCAGGAATGTTTGTGAGACTCAACTTTGTGCGGAATAGAGTGAAAAAGACTATTTTGAAATCAAACAAAGGTTCTCACCGCACACGACCAATTGCATTTATCTCATATTTTGTGCAAAATGTGGTAAACAATACATTGGACAGACCAAAAATTCAATCCTCACTCGAATGACCCAACATAGATTTAATGTGAGAACCCAAAAAATGTTCACATTCCGTTAGTTCATCATTTTATTTCTCATGGCTTACAATCAGTCAGAGTGTCGGGAATCCAAAGCAACTCTTCATGGACGGAATCAGAGAGAAAGAAATTGGAAAGACGTTGGATTTATTGGCTAGATACCAAACAACCTCATGGATTGAATATCAAAAACAATTGAAATTTTAAGAAATTTTACGCCCCACCCACAAAATGAGTCCTAACCCCAACCAATTTGGCCCTAATCCCACCCACTTGGAACCTAATTGGCTCAGACCCTTAAAAAATTTAGCCCCAACCCTTGTTCTGGCCCTAACCCTAACCACTCCACTAATCTGGCCCTAACCCCAACCACTTAACCCTAATCTGGCCCTAACACTATTAGTTAACTAAGCCCCAACCCACATAGTAAACCCTAACCCTAACCACTTGGTATTTTGGCCTTTAAACCTAATTAATTGGATTAATAATTTATAATTCATTCTCTTTTAATTTGGCCCTAAACCCCATTATGGGAGATAAAATCACAATAAATTAATTTACAGTTAAAAACTCAATTCATTAATTACATTAAAAATTGGAAAACATAAATTACATATACAGTTGGGGTTAAAAATACTATGTATATGATTAAAAAATATTATACATGTGATTAAAAATGACTTACAGGATTAAAAACTGTTTAACATGATTATAAATTATTTACATGGCTAAAAATTAATATTTTTCTAAAAACATGTTATTGACATTGAGGGTGATTAAAAAATACATTTGTTAAAATTCTATCCAAAAACTAAGAACGACAAAGTAAAAAACTAATTTGACTTTCTAAAACTAAATTCAAACTGACAAAAAGTGGGAGGATATAAATAGAGGTGGAAGGCACTCTCTGCTCATTCCACTCAAACCATCGGACAGAGCAGACCGCTGAGAGCAAGCCTGTTTTTTCTTGTTTATTGTGTGTGCCTAGGCCTGAAGAAGACCTTCACAGGTCGAAACGTCGCCGCATGCGGGCACACAAATTAATATTTATTTGGCCTTTTGTAATTTTATTTTTCTTTAAAACCTAAAAGGTTTTTTTTTCAAAACCAATTTATTTTCTTGCTTTAAGAATTTCTTTTAAAAACTAAACGGTTTTTTCAAAACCAATTCATTTTCTTTTATTTTATTTCTTTAAAAATTTAAGTTAAAATTTACAAATTTAAGTTAAAAATTTAATTTAAATTTTGGTAGGACAACCAATTAAAAACACACTCGCCTCCATCCAACTCACCATGGTTGGATGGACTTCAGACTGGACCCTGGTGCGTTATGGCAAACGCCGTGGACAAGCCGGGGTCCAGGCACCTTACCGAGGATGGCCCGTGCACCGCCCGCCTCCAATTGGAGGAGGGGCCCAAACTTTCATCCTAACCGGCCTGCGCCTCCCTTCGGTACCTCAGCCAGATATCTGGGACCTCAATCACGGTCCCTACGCTTCAGTGACCCGACACAGACCTTTCGGTTCAGTTGCGGACCACAGCGCTTGAACCAAGGCCGTCAACAGCAACCCACGGACCCGAAATTTGCCAAGTTGGTCAGACAACTTCATTTGGTCATCAAACTGGTCCATCATTTGCAGAACGTCTCACAGAAACCGGGAAACCCGAACCCGCCATGATCTCGCGTGGTCGAGAACCTGTCCACCATGATTAAGCCTGCATGCCCCAGTCAAAAACCAAAGACTTGATTGAAGGCAATGCTAGGAATTGGGGACATACCACACTCATCATTCTTGAGGATCATTATACGGCCGTGCTGGAAGACGTTCTGTCGGAGCTCAGTGGGACTCTGCCATCTGACTGGCAAACGGCCTTTGAGGTAGCCACCAGATGGGCAAAGAAAAACTTGCCCGAATCACCCAGGAGGTGATCGACCATGCGGAGGCATTGGTCACAACATGTACCGAGGTGGAAAAGGACCTCGACACAGAACCCGCACCAGCTCCCTTGACACAGAACAACAGACAGAGGACGTGCAACAACCATCACAACAGACACGTCCACGAAAACAAACACAAACACGTCCTCCACATGCCAAAACTGTTACCATCAGTGCCCCACAAAAACAGACAGTGGGAACTATGACTGATGGTGTGTCAGATTGGACACCAGAGCCCCCAAGACGAGCAGGCTGGACCAAGTGTTCAGGCTGCCCCACTCATGGAACACAGTGACCCCAGGCCCCAAAGACAGGGCAGGAGGGCCCCCGGTGGTGATACCGGAAGACAGCTCTCTTTTGACATAGTGGACATAGGGGAGGGATAGACGAACAGAGTGCCACTCGTGCACAACGTCCCACGGCCACAGCTCGAGCCACTGGGTGATGAGGAGGATAACAGGCTGGACAGCACTCCTCCAATGATCCCCACTGTCGTTGGTCCACGTCCCAAACCGGGAAACTCAGACAGCCATCAAGTGTCAGCGATGGTGCACCTGGACCCCACTGCGCACCAGGATTCACCTGACCTGGGTGGAGTCCCT
Source organism: Oreochromis aureus (assembly GCF_013358895.1). Classification (NCBI taxonomy): domain Eukaryota; kingdom Metazoa; phylum Chordata; class Actinopteri; order Cichliformes; family Cichlidae; genus Oreochromis; species Oreochromis aureus. The sequence continues at coordinate 591 of NW_024108755.1, read as the reverse complement.
TGTTTGATGATGGTTCAGGAAGGGATTTCACGTCCACTCCCATGCAATTTAAAAGCAAGGTCACGAGACACATTAACACAGATAGGAAAATGGTCGACTGGACCTTGAGTGTTAACAAAAGTGGTTGATTGTAGGGGATTCAAACCTCGCCAGGATTCCCCATTCACAATTCGTGACCTTCAGATTGATAGTTATCCTGGAGGCAATTTCAGACACGCCCAAGCCTTTATCTCAACTGCAACATCCCAGGTGACAGTGGAAAAGGTGGTCCTCGCATTTGGGATCAACTGTAGGTGGCAGAAACCAAAACAGACTGCCATCAAACAGATGCAGGCAGCAGTACGGGCAGCCAAACGCCAGTTCCCTTACTCTGAGATATGGGTTCCGTTATCAACCATTCCACTCTCTTGTCCAGTGAAGAACGGACCAATCTCCAGATTCTGAATGGCCACATTCAGCGAAACTTGCCATTCATTCCAGCCTTGGACTACAAGTTCTTCCGCACTGAAAGTGATTGTGTGCACTGGACGAAGGAAACGGCCCGGGCAATGTTGGACCATTGGGCAACTTATTTAAACTTAAACCCCGTTA